>NC_133327.1:490176009-490476009 GCF_042186555.1 Aquarana catesbeiana
TATTGCGTTCAGCAGATGGGGTAAAGTCACCCCTGGAAAAGCTAAAATTTTGAAGATGCACACAAATTGCTGAATGTCAATATGTGCTAGCTGCCATCATGGGGGATCAAAGGACGTGTTTTGTGGGTGCAACCCCTTCCTCTCAGCTACTTTATTATTGAGGAAGGGGTTGCACCCCCAAAATGCGTACATTGATCTCCCGTGATGGCAGATGGCACATGTTGACACACTGTGTGCATCTTTAAAATTTGGCTTTTCTATAATATGTCAAAAAATGTTAAAAAAATTGTCTGAAAAACAAAGCAGAAATAAGGTAGGGATTTCGAGGGGTTTTAAACTCTCCCTAAAGCATCAGTGATGTTCTTCATTTTGTTTTGAACATCATTGATGTTTTGCTTGATGTTTTCCAAGTCCCTATTACACCCCATGATCTCCCCGATCAGGATCTGGGCACTTTCACTGGTGAAATGACCTTCATCCACAACATCACGATCACCTAAAAAAAAGATGCAGGCTCTTGTATGACCACAGCCTGGGGACATACATGTCATCTGCAGCTGTTCATAATCTCTTGGACTTCTGGACCAGATTGTACTCCCTTATATATGGACTCCTCAGGCCACTAATTTTGCAGTCAAATAGTTGATGTGTGCCCTGGGGGCTAAAGGCTTCGCCAATTTCTGCAGTTTATCCAGCGTTGCCACCCTCTTTGTTTGGTTATGACCCCTTAATAAAGGTATTTTTTTTTATTATACTCGCCTATGTGTGTTTTCCTTCAAAAAGGACAGTTTGTTTTTGAGGAGGCAGGTACATTTCAAAAATACAATGTCAGATTAACAAGAGACACCAACACCAAGCAACCTCCTTGAGATTAAATAATACAAGATAATAATGGTGTTGTGGTAACTTGACACACAAAACTATTCTGGAGTTATAAAAAAAAAAAGATCAGGATTTAAAAAAATCATAACGACAAAATTTAAATCTAAAAACATAACAAAAAATTTTATTTTGGTTGATGTGACAAATAAAAATAATATATTGATGAAATCACGATAAATAATAAAGAAAGAAGTTTGTGAGAAGTCTGTGTGAATATGAGCAGCAAAACAACTTCATTCTTCTAGCATTATAAAGAAGAAGAGAGTGCGCTGCATTAAACAATTTAAAACATTGCAGCGTGACGAAAGTGCTATATCCATTGCGAACGCTAATTTTACCAGACCGAGCAGTTCCGTCTCGGATTTTATTCTGAGCATGCGTGGCACTGTGCGTCGGAACTGTCCACACACGGTCGGAATTGACGCAATCGGATTTTGTTGTCAGAAAATTTTATAGCCTGCTCTCAAACTTTGTGTGTCGGAAAATCCGATGGAAAAAGTCCGATGGAGCCCACACACGGTCGGAATTTACGATAACAAGCTCCGATCGCACATTTTCCGTCGGAAAATCCGACCGTGTGTACAAGGAAATTACAATATACAACAAACAATAAAGACCATTCACTATAATACAGTGAGCCGTCCTAAAAATAAAGAATGAAAAGAAAACAGAAAACAAGGTGCATTACATTAAGATGCCACTACTAACATTGCCCGTGAAGTTTGTCTACTCAACCTACACCACCTCTCAACCCCGCATTTACATACTTTAACCAAAATATAATGCTTCATGTGAAAACAAAAAAAAAAAAAACCTCCACCTGTTCCATCAAGAGGCTACAAGATATCAAACCCACAAAACTTTTAACACAGGAGAACCACATATCCGCTCCTTCATGGATAATATGCATATCTCACCTGCTAGTAAGGGAGAAAGGATAACTTCAAACAATTATACAATTTAATCTGTTACAGTGAGAGGTGAGGCCATCCATCCCCCCCAGATTTTATCAAATTTAAGAAGGGCCCCCCTGTTCAAATATGTAGCTTGATAAAATGGCAGATTCTTATTCACAGAAGCCTTCCAGGACTCTACTGATGGGGGCGTAGTACCCCTCCAAGACAAAACTATGAGTTTCCTAGCATGGAAAAATAATAAGGTGCGTAGGGTTCGTATAGCCGTAGTAGGGGCCAGGTCGTCCACCAACCTGAGCAGGCAGTGTTTTACAGAAGGATTTAAAGGAATGGTGGTCACCTCCTGTACACACTGCAAAACTGCCCTCCAATTGTTCTGAATACCAGGACAATCCCAGAAGACATGCATAAAATCAGCTCCACTTGTGGAACATCGCCAGCAAGTAGAGGCGACTGAATCATAAATTCTGGCTATCTTCGCTGGGGTCAGGTACACCCTGTGCAGAAATTTATAGTGTATTAGCTGGTCGTGAGCTGAGATTAGCCTGGTAAAGGGTGCATCCCAGACATCCTCCCAGTCCTCCGCGTCCAGATCAGGAACCACCAACTCCCATTTAGATTTACACCTAGCTAACAAGCGATTAGTCTCAGGGAAGAGGGATTTGTAAATGTTAGATAAGGGTTTTTGAAGGTCATCATCCCTCAACATGGATTCTATGACAGACTCAGAAAAGGGAGCGGTGACCTGTTTAAATTGCTTCTGGTATGCATGTCTTAACTGTATATAGCGGAAAAAATGGGTGTTTGGTAAGTGGTAGAGAGACTTCAGTTCGTCAAAGGTTTTCAGTCGCCCATCTGTGGAGACATCACCAAGCTTTTTAATCCCAAATTTGGTCCAGACCACTGGATCTTCAAAGGTGAATAATTGGGGCAGATTGGGATTCCTCCACAGAAATATAGGTGATATTAATATGAAAAACAGAGCTGACCAAAATAATAAGAAGAAAAGGTCCAAGACCTGGATACCGTTTTCTTAGTTAAAACAGAAATATGACCACCTGAAGATTGAGTAGGACAAGATGAGAGGGGAACGTGATACATTATTAGAGCAGTTGAAGGGGGTACAGGGTGTCATAAATGCAGAAGATGTACATTCTCCAGATCTGTTTTTGAATGCAAATGACACTTCTGTAGCAGTGGGGGTGAATTAGCTTCAAACTGTAAACATGTAAATAGTGCTTTGTTTTAACTTCAAACAACATTTAAGGAATGAATTTGCTAATGCGTTTTTGTCTTTCAGATATTGCCGGAGATGCTCATTTTCATGTGAATAGCAGAAGCACTAGAAGTATCTGACATTGCTGGCTAGTGAGAAACGCTGAATAGACAATATACCACTATACAAGGAATTATAAAGAATTCATGGACTCTCTCAATATTCATCAAGCAATGGATTTATTTTTTTGGGACATTCAAATTTCTTTTTTTATTTTTTTTCTTTTCTTTTTAATGGAAGATTGCAACCAGTCGTCCTGTCCCTGCAGCTGAAAAACACCCCCACAGCATGATGCTGCCACCACCATGCTTCACTGTTGGGACTGTAGTGGACAGGGGATGAGCAGTGCCTTTTCTCCACACATACCGCTTAGAATTAAGGCCAAAAAGTTCTATCTTGGTCTCATCAGACCAATGAATCTTATTTCTCACCAGCTTGGAGTCCTTCAGGTATTTTTTTAGCAAACTCCATGCAGGCTTTCATGTGTCTTGCACTGAGGAGAGGCTTCCGTCGGGCCACTCATCCATAAAGTCCTGACTGGTGGAGGGCTGCAGTGATGGTTGACTTTCTACAACTTTCTCCCATCTCCCGTCCGCATCTCTGGAGCTCAACCACAGTGATCTTTGGGTTCTTCTTTACCTCTCTCACCAAGGCTCTTCTCCCCCGATAGCTCAATTTGGCCAGACGGCCAGCTCTAGGAAGGGTTCTGGTCATCCCAAACATCTTCCATTTAAGGATTATGGAGGCCACTGTGCTCTTAGTAACCTTAAGTGCAGCAGAAATTTTTTTGTAACCTTGGCCAGATCTGTGCCTTGCCAGAATTATGTCTCTGAGCTCTTCAGGCAGTTCCTTTGACCCAATTAATTCTCATTTGCTCTGAAATGCACTGTGAGCTGTAAGGTCTTATATAGACAGGTGTGTGGCTTTCCTAATCAAGTCCAATCCAGGGGCGGATCCGGGGTGGGGGTCAACGGGGCAATTGCCCCCCCCCAGAAAATAGTACTGACTCCAAGGCTTTCTCCCTGCGCCACTTCACCAGATTTGCGTTACGAGGCTTCTAAATGCAGCTGCAGGGACTTTATTTCAGCTTCCCCTGGCTCTACCAAAGTCCCAGGTGGCCTAAAATATATTCCCTGGGCCCCATCAGTTCATTTAGAGGGGGCCAATGGCATCACTATGGGGGTCTGGAAGCGATGTGACACTGGGGCCGCTGCTACATGCTGGCAGATTTGTAGCACAGCGGTGCGAGTGTCACTTCACTTCCCTGTCAGGCGGAGTGATCTCCACCCGACAGGAGCTTCCTGGTCCCGGCTGGTGTGACGTCACGATTCAGAGGCGCGCAGGATTGAAGACAAGATGGACTTGTAGCCAGAGCTCAGTGCATTGCAAGTGAGTGAGCACTTAGCTAAGGAATTGTTATGTTAATTAGTTATGGTGGGCATTGTTATGTAATGAGCTACGGTGGGCATTCTTATGTTAATGAGTTAACACCTTGTGAAGAGGTTAACGCTTTGGGGAAGGGGAGGGGGGTTAAATAATTTACAATGGTAATTGTAATATGGCACATGGAGGGGGTTAATGTACTCACTGATGTATTACTGACCAGTGGCAATTAACCCCTTTGTGCAGCATTAATGACAGTGGCACCATCAATGTTAATTAACCCCTTTATGCTACAGCATGAAGGGGTTTATAAACACTGCCACTAGTGCCACTAATGCAGCACAAAGGGGTTAATTAATTGCCACTGGTCAGTAATACATCAGTGAGTACATCAACCCCCTCCATGTGTCATATTACAATTACCAATCATCATCATTATCATCATGATAACCACACAGTACAGGTGCGTTGAGCCACAGCACCTGTATTGTGTGATTATCATGATAATAATGATGATATAGAATGACAGAAAAATTCATCTTTAGGCTTCAGTCACACAGGGCGTGCAGCAGACATGCGCCTAACATGCAAGGCTGTCTTTTACTGGCTTAGGGATGCATAAAGTGTTACATGCATCCCAATACAAGCATCCCATTTATTTCTACTGAGACACACAGCCGCTATATCCCAATATGTCATGCGTGCGGATCCCAGAATGCAGGCAGGGTTTATTCAAGGACCCGCACCAGCATGTCATATTGGGATATAGTGGCTGTGTGTCTCAGTAGAAATAAATGGGATAAAACCACCCCGCAGCGGCAAAATAGCGGCACTAAAACAGCGCTAAAAATAGCGCCGCTTTACCGCCGACACCCGCCCCAGTGTGAAAGTAGCCTTATTTTCTGGCAGTGCCCCTCCAGAGACTAGACTCTGCATCCGCCCCTGGTCCAATCAGTATAATCAAACACAGCTGGACTGGAAGGTGTAGAACCATCTCAAGGATGATCAGAAGAAATGGACAGCATCTGCGTTAAATATATGAGTGTCACAGCAAAGGGTCTGAATACTTAGTGTGATATTTCTTTTTTAATAAATCTGCAAACATGTCAACAATTCTGTGTTTTTCTGTCAATATGGGGCACTTTGTGTACATTAATGAGGAAAAAAATTAACTTAAAAGATTTTAGCAAATGGCTGCAATATAACAAAGAGTGAAAAATTTAAGGGGGTCTGAATACTTTCCGTCCCCACTGTATATGGATGAATTTCCACTGCCGCCTTGTCTGGACACATGATCTGATAAACACGGATGTGAAGCTGATACTATCTAAACCATCTTGTGGTCCCATTCAGGTGGAATTATGGACTGAATGATCCAAGTAACTGCTCTATTGAAGGCAATGTGGGGTCAGCCTACAGCAAATTACAAAAGCAAATTGTGGCTGGCAATCAACAAGTTCTGGTACTTGACAGGTACACAACAGGTCATCATTGCTCAAATAGGAAATGGAAATAAGCAGATGTGAATTGTAAAATGCTTGCAAGATGGACTACAGCTTTAAGCTCATGAATGTCAAGTGCAAGGAAATAGTTTGCAGCACAGAGTTTTTACTATCCAAACCTTTTGACCTTGAAAGTGAGTGCTGGTACATTGATGGTTCTTATTATAAAGATGAAAGTAGAATGCATGTGTAAAAGCATCTTTAAAAATGAAAAGCTTGAGCCTGGAGATGAGAGAATCCTGGACTTATGTGGATTGGAGCTCCCAGAGTATACCAAGTTTACTTTCAGTGAGATGGTGAGAGATGTGAAGTCAGACCGAAGAATGGACTGTGACACCAGCTCGTCTTTGCACAATATTCAAGATCTTGATGTGATATAATAGGGCCTAACAGCTATATGGGCCACTGATGTTTACCAAATCCTTTTCCAGTCATTGTCTAAAAGTTATATTATCTAATAACTGTTTCATGGGGATATTTTAGACTCTGGTGAAGAGAGATGTAACCAGTTTCAACTTCATATTTTATATGAGCCATTGTAAAGCATTCAGTACCTTAAATCATAATGATATTTTTTTGTTGTTTGATTTATGGGTCAGTTCTAGTAGTTAGAACCGACCCAAGTGGGGGTATATGTTGTAATATGTTGGTAGATTTATGTAGGATTTAATATTATTATTATTATTTATATGTACACATACAGTACAAGATTGACAAGGCCAGATTTCAGTTGACAATGGTTGAGTTGTCCGAGCCAACTTAATTACACATATCAAAGGGGACTTGTTGATCAAAGGGGAAGTGGCCAAGCAAGATTTACTCCACATATCAAAGGGGAAGGATAGTGACTCTGGGCTATGTTAATGTTAATATGCAAGAATGCAAATTAGGGCAGTTTATGACTGTAGCTATTTATGGCTAGGGGTCATTGCCTGTCACTCTGAAAGACAGAAGCAGATCAAAGGCCTAATGGAAACAGCCAATCAAATTGCTCAGCCATTCAGTGTATAGGTTATACAACCTGGCGTTCAGTCTATTCACTCTGTGTGATTATGAAGGCAAAGGTCTAGGAAACATGGGACTCCGAAGGCTAGTATTCGTTGTCACATTTACTCTGTTGGATTTTGTCATCTGTTGCAAGACTTTGTTCTGTGTTGGAAGTCAATAAAGTGCATCTCTCTGGAAGAACTGGGTTGCTGCAGAAGATTATAATAACTACTAATTATCTACCCACTATACTATATCACTACAGTTACCACTTTAGATTTACAGAGGAGATCTATTGCTAAAATTACTGCCTTCGATCTGACCTTTGCGGTGATACCTCATATGCATGGTGCAATTGCTCTTTACATATGACACCGGACCGACGCTTGCACGGGGGGGCAGGGGTGCTTTTTTTTAATTATTTATTTTGCTTTTTTCTTTTATTTTTAAACTGTTCCTTTCGTTTTTTTTTTTTTATAGTTATCTCAGGGAATGTAAATATCCACTATGGTAGCAATAGTTAGTGACAGGTACTCTTTTTTGAAAAAATTGGGGTCTATTAGACTCTAGATCTCTCCTCTGCCCTCAAAGCATCTGACCACACCTAGGTCGGTGTGATAAAATGCTTTCCCAATTTCCCAATAGTGCTGTTTATATCTGGTGAAACCAAAGTCATAAAATGCTCATAGCTTATGATTTCTTAGGCTATAGAGATGATTGGAGCCATTCTGGTCTCTGATCAGCTCTACGGTCAGCTGGCGGAACCACCGGCTGCATTCTTGGGTTCCCTGTTGAGACAGGAGAGCCCGAGAAAACCATAAAAGACCGTGGGAGGGGACATTCCCTCTCACTGCTTGTAAAAGCAGTCTAGAGGCCAATTAGCTGCTAGGATTGCTTTTACATGAACAAACCGCTGGCTGAAAAGAATGATACCAAGATGATACCTGAACCTGCAGGCATCATTCTGGTATAACCACTCAAAGTCCAGGAACACACCAGTACGTTGCTGGTCCTTGTTGGGCATACATTGTAATGTTCTTTTTTCATGCAGCCTGTGGGCTGAACGAAAAAGATTGATCAGTGGGTATGCCCACCATTAGAATACCGCCCTTCATCCACCCACTTCTAATGATGGGCATACATGCACCATTATTTTTTAACTGTGGTGGTGAAATAACCTCCTACAGCGCTGGTGTAGCTGATTTACGTATCGTGGGAGCAAACGCTGTTGCTGTCAGGATAAATAAATCAGTGCTGCAGCTGAATGGCGTACCTGCTAAGCAAAGGATGGTTAACAATAAAACAAAGTGACATTACAGTATAACAGTAAGACATACCATACCTGCAAAGCAAATACAATAAAACATAGTAAAAATAAAACAGAGAGAGAACAATGGAGAGAGAACAATGGAGAGCGAACAATAGAGCAGACAGTAGAGAGTGAAAATAAGAGAGAGAACAATAGAGATAGAGAAGAAAAATTAAACCACAACTATTTTTGGCTTTTTTTTTTTTAATTTTTTGTGTGTGTGGTGTTTTTTTGTTTTTTTTTCACTTTTTTCACTTTTACAAAAACTGTAAAAAAACTGTAAACTGATCGTTGCAGATTAGGGTCTCTCAAAATGTGATGGCCATCACATCTTTCGAGACCCTGTGTTAGTGTGCCCTAGGACTGTGTAGTGCTGTACCCTAGGCTAATACTCCACTAGTGTGTGGTAGCATTTGAAACAGTCACCGATGCAGAGACCAAGTTGGTCAGGACAGGAGGGACAATAAAAGCAGGTGTCACGCCTAAATCCGCGTTTTCTGCAGACATGACATCTTCTTTGGGGTGTTCTTTGGGTAGGGGTACCAGGGAGGACATACGGAAAATGCCTCTCATGCAGAAGGCTCACTGCATTTGTGTTGGGAAGGTAGGCCATAGCACCGTCTGGAAACAGAATGGCTGTGATGATCTCTTCCTGGAATTTGAGGAAGGATCCAGTCCGTCCTGAAGCTTTGTATAGCACAAAAGCGTTCAGCAGAGCCAATTGAAATAAGTATACAGACACTTTAGTGTACCAGCGTCTGGCCTTACGGGCAATTAGGTACAGCGCCAACAACTGGTCGTTGAGGTCCACCCTTCCCATATTAAGGTTGTATTCGTGGACACAGAGGGGTTTCTCCACAACACCAGTCGCCGTAGAAATTTGGACTGTCGTATCTGTGTGAAGGGAGGACAGAACGAAAACATTCCGTGAATCCCTCTACTTCACTGCTAACAAATTATTACACTTCAAGCAGGCTCTCTCCCCCCGTCTAAGTCGGGATTCTACAAGCTGTTGAGGGAAGCCCCGGCAATTAGATCGCACGGTGCCACGTGCACTTGTATTGGCTCTCTGAACTATACGAGAGCCCTGCGGTTCTTGCACCTCAACGACAGCCGAAGGAGGGGGGGAAAAAGCACTGGACTGCATCAAAAATGCACTGGAACGCATCAAAATCGCTTATGCAGAAAAGCACCTGAAATGCATCCGGATCCAAATCTTCCAGGGCTGAAGTGGTTAAAAATAGGATTTTTATAACAGCTTACCTGTAAAATCCTTTTCTTGGAGTACATCATGGGACACAGAACCTAAGTAATAACTTAATGGGTTATGGGCCACCTTCAGGTGATGGACACTGGTGTACCCAATCCAGGAAGTTCACTCCCTATATAACCCCTCCTCCTTCCAGGAGTACCTCAGTTTTTGTAGCAAAGCAATATACTTAAACCCCATAAAAGAGGGGAGGGACCTCTGTGTCCCATGATGTACTCCAAGAAAAGGATTTTACAGGTAAGCTGTTATAAAAATCCTATTTTCTTTATCGTACATCATGGGACACAGAGCCTAAGTAATAACTTAATGGGAGGTCCCATAGCAATGCTATTTGAGGGGAGGGAGAGACAACCTGTAGGGCACCCCCAGACCTGAGGACTTATACTGCTGCTTGCAGCACACTGTGCCCAAAGGCGATATCCTCATACCTCCTTACATCCACCTGATAAAATTTTGTGAATGTATGTACTGAAGACCAAGTTGCGGCCTTGCAGATCTGAGCCATGGAGGCCTGGTGACGCACTGCCCAAGAAGCATTAACCGACCTGGTAGAGTGCGCCTTAACTTGAAAAGGGGGAATCTTACCCCTTAAATAATACATTTGAATTATAACTTGCCGAATCCACTTAGCGACAGTGGATTTCGACACTGCCTGTCCTTTCTTAGGACCCTCTGGCAGAATAAATAAGACATCAGTCTTACGAATCTAAGCATTTGCCTTTATATAGATTTTCACTGCTCTCACCACATCAAGACAATGTAGTGACTTTTCTTCCCTGGAACATGGTTTTGGAAAAAACGATGGCAGGACAATATCTTGGTTCAGGTGGAAACCTGAGACTACTTTTGGTAAAAAAAACCTGGACGGGGGCGTAACACCACCCCGCCCTCATGAAAAATCAAATATGGCTCTTTACAAGAAAGAGCAGCCAATTCCGAAACCCTCCTTGCTGAGGATATAGCAACCAAAAATACCAGCTTCCTTGTCAGAAGGACTAAGGGAATATGCTGTATCGGTTCAAACGGCTGTTTTTGTAACACTGACAAAACTAAGTTCAAGTCCCAAGGGCTCAAAGGTGATTTAACTGGCTGATTAATCCACATCACTGAAGGGATATTTAGATTAACTGCATCTATTTTATGATAATCAGATCCATTTTGTGCTTTTTCCTGTACTCCATTTCACAAACAGCTGTGTGCACGTACTGTTCATTGTTCCTGTTATCTTTCTTTCTAGATTCATTTCTCATAAGTTATCTTCCAATTTCTTGTAAAGCACGTGATTTCCCAGAAATTACGCTTTTGCTTAGATTCGGTTTTGTCACAGGTTTTGCTTCTGTTTGATTGGATCATTTGTAATGACGTTCAGGGGGCTGTACTTTCTGATAATACCCCCTTTATATTCACAGAGAAAGAATAAAGATTTAGATTTGCTCGGAGAGACCTTGTCATTGTTTTTTATCATTATCTCGATGGGCTAATCTCACAGGCCTGTGGGAATTGTAAGGTACACCTTATGCAGAGGTATCGAGGGTCTAAATATACCCCTAGACCATGTACATTTCCTAACAGTTGGGTGCTCGTCCGTGATCGATCATAATAAGTCTGGTGAGTTAGATTTATATCTATTTTCTCTTGCCCTGATTTTTATTTAGAGATTGATTCTTTTAAAGGGACTTGTAATTCGTTTTTAGACCTCGATAAGTTTAACTGCTCTGAGAAGCAGTAATAAAGGCTGTTCTGAGTTAACAGCGAGATAAGCCCTGGGAGGGCTTTAAGGATTCTGAGAAGTCCATAAAATAAGACTACTCTGAGAAGTAGCACCTGTTCTGGGTGAACAGCGAGAAACTCTGGGAGAGTTTTAAAGGGCTCTGTGAAGTCCGTAAATTCTGAGAAAACTATGATTTACACAGTAATTATAAGAAAAAGTCTGATAAGGTATGCCGGACAAAACCCGATCTCTTTGCTTATCTTCCTATTGCCGTAGAAGTTAAGATACTTTGTAATCTGTCTGTGTGGAATTTGTCAAGCGTCGTAAGGTAAGACGACGCCTTCCACTGCACTGTCTTATAACGGGACTTAAAAGGCGACAGACGCATCTTACGGTGAACTCCCGGCTCCTTTTTGTGATTGATGGAAGTCTCCCAATCGAAACATAGAGTGATGCTTCAATATCCGGTGATGTATTGATGCTTAATGATTTACATATGAATGCTTTGACTCTAAAGTATAAGATATAACCTGTATCGTATTGTAGTCGGCAGGATATTCTGAGGCTAACTTTTGATCAAAACATGCTATTTGAAAAATTCTTTTTGCTACTGACATCTCTTGCGCAAGGGAAGTCAGGTGCAAAATTTGGATATTTGGCTTTTTGCCAACAGGGTTCAATATCTCACTGACCGTAATAGATAGTGGGGAATTGTTTGCGGCATTAGTACTACCGCAATTGAAGGCACTGTTTGAACCTATTGGCACTCTGCCAAAAAATTTGAAATATTAATAAAAATTCTTTGGTTATAAAAAAGAGAAAAGTAATAACGTACAAAGCTTGCTTATGATCAGGGGAACCTCTGGCCATAAGGAGTGCTTATTGGCATTTTGCCAAGAAAAAAAAAACTCAGTATCTACAATAATCTAATCAGAATGTTTAGAAAGAAAAATAAAAATGCATGCTGTGGAGATCCCCGGCTGGACCGAGGCTCCCTATAGCATCCTAGCCCAAACATTGTCCATGATGGGTTTAGCAGAGTCATGGGATGGTAAATTTAAGGGTTAAATCAACCTTCTCTATGCCTGTATCATGTGCCCCGCCTCCTCCCCCTTATATTCCACAACCAGATAAGGACCTCATCACATGAGGACACGCAGCAACAAATCTTCCCTACCAGCTTGCAAACAAAAGCCAGCAGAATCTGTATTAGAATTTTGGAAAAGATTTCTAGAAATTTGGACACAAGAGGCGGAACTTAGTGTTCAGGATAACATGCACAGTCTCTTTTAAAACACCACCCCTTTCAATCATTGACCAGACTGGAACGGGATCAGTGATTCAACACTGTTTCAGAATAATACCTGGCTGTCTGGTGAATCTTTTGGGCAGAGATTTACTAGGAAAACTGGGAATTACAATCAAAGTCACAAAGCAAGGAGGTTTATATGTAGAATCTGATAGGATAAACATCCTCCCCCTTTTTCCATCCATCTCCTTGACAGAAGATGTGATTGAGGGAGGAATAGAGGAGGCAGTTTGGGTAGAAAATTTACTGGATGTAGGATTTATCCCTTGTACACCTTACAAAGCCACCTTAAACAAGGGGCCCAACCTGTATATCACAGACAATACCCCATAGCTAGAGAAAAAGAGGATGGCTTACAGCCAATAGTCGAGGATTTCTTAAGAAAAGGAATCTTAAGGGAAATTGTCTCACCCTACAATACTCCCATTAACCCGGTAAAGAAGGCAAATGGTGACTATAGGTTCGTACAAGACCTAAGGGCCATCAATAGCCTAGTGGTACCGATTGCCCTAATAGTGCCTGATGTGCCATCAATACTTACCGCCATATCATACAATGCAGAATATTTTACTGTGATTGATTTAAAGAATGTTTTTTTCTCCGTCCTTGTAGACGAGGAGACGCGGCCACTCTTTGCTTTTACTGTGTCGATTGACCAACACAATCGTCAGTTTACCTGGTGTAGAATGCCCCAGGGTTACATAGACTCACCTGTGGTCTATTCTATTGTACTCCAAGCCACCCTCGGGCCTTGGACTGCCCCTCATGGTTCTGTACTGTTGCAATATGTTGATGATCTTTGGATTTGTAGTTCTTCAGAGGAGGACTGCCAAGCTGATAGCCTATCCTTATTGAAATGGTTACATGTATGTAGTCACTAAGTATCTAAGAAAAAGTTGAAATGGTGTAAACAGGAGGCTGAGTATCTAGGGTTTGTGTTGTTTCCGGGAGTTAGGAAAGTCAGTCACAAAAGAGCTGTGGCTCTAGTGGGTCTGCCTCGCCCACTTACAAAGAAAGACATGCTCATCTTTCTTGGAATGATTGGTTACTGCCGCCAATGGAAAATTTTGCCAGGGAAAATTGTAGAACCATGACGGGAGTACTGACCTAGGAACATGGTGGGAGACTGCGCCCTGTAGTTTTTTTCTCAAAGGTGGTTCCAGTACAGGTTTTACCCCCCTGGGTTTCTCTATATATACCATTTTTTGTATCAAGAAGTTGCTGCTGGATAATTATCATGGATATTTTTGACTATAGATCGCAATACAGTATCAATACTGAGGGGGTCTTTAATGGTCATGTTGAACAGACTGATGAACTTAGCGGTCTGTTCCTTAGACTTAAAAACTTGCTAACATCGGAATTACATACCAGTTGGGATGTGGCCTACTTAGAACAATATGTCGCTCAAAAGATGGTACCCCGCAGCCTTAGATGGGAGGTCAATCCCCAGAAAGGGGAAACAGATCTAGAGGGCTGGTTCGTTTATTTTAACGACACTGGTATAAAATTTCTTGTTTTTTTATTAGATAAAAAACGGAATAAATTAAAAAACTTGAATGATGAGATTTCTTCTGTCCGAGATAAACTCTTGATTTACAAGGACCATGAAGCGTACAAGCAGAAGTCTGACCATTTGAGACAATTCCTTGAGAAAGAGGATAGCGATCAAAAAAAGAAAAAAAAGAAAAAGTATAATCGCGACCTTGCGGACTATTCTAATAAAGCAGTTTTTAAATGGCAAATTTTTGTAGAGGAATCTACAGGTGGTTTAATGACGGCTAATCACCAGTCTTTTCCATCACAACCTCCTCTATCTATCTCTGACGGAGACACATGGCCCCCACCTCCATTTAGTGATAATAGAGTGAGAGTTTCCTCTATTTCTTCTCCCCGGGCCAATCCACGAAGACAACCCACTGTCAGACCCAAAACTTCTAGAAATAATGACAGATCGATTTCTCATAAAATCCCTTCCCAGGGTATTCCTGAGGGATTCCAACAAAAAAGATCATCCTTCAGGAATAATAACCGGGGTAATTACCCTCCTAAAAGAAATCCCAAGGTTAATCACCCACGACAGGAACAACGGGAATATCAGGATGACCCCAGGGATTATTATCAAAGACCTTATGACGATAGGGTGACTTATGCAAACTCTCCATCCACGTCACAAATCTATTACCCCCAAGAGAGACAGATCCCTCTGCAAAATAGATTTGCTCCTCTCTCCTACCACCCAGATCCTTATTTTGAGGATAATCCTATTATCTCCAGGCACCCTAACCAATTTAAAGGTCCTCCTAGAGACGAGTATCAAAACTCTCCCCAAAATTACATGGAGGCTAATCAGACTCGTTTTTTTCCCCAGGGCAACCACAAAACCAAAAGGGGTTACGACGAAAGAGAGGTACCAGAGGGGGAAGGAGGATCAGGTCCAAAAAAAGAAAACAGTAGATATTAGTGGTGTTTTCAACTTGAGTCAAGTTCAACTATCTGAGGGTGAACAGAAAGTCCTCAGTCTAGGTCTCAAGTTTGCACCCCCCCACCGGCTGAATAAATTTGAGACTTTTATCGATATACATAAATTCATAAGGAAGATTAATATTAAAAGACATTTTATCCTTAACCCTATTGGCAATAGGAGTCAGATCTTATCTACCAATATATCCTCTTCTGCAACTAATCATACCAGTTCTAATACCATTACAAATGTGAATAACAACCCTATCAGACACACAAATTTTTCAAATGCCTTATTATTCAACCCCCCAGGCCCTGTCGCTCCATCAGTACAGGTCTTTAAGGAGATGGTCATTAAGGATTTGATGGCACTTAACATCCCCAGGAGCAACACCAATAATGATCTCCAACATCACCTCAAACAAATCTGCGAGCGAAATGAGATAGTAATACGCCCCGCAGATAAGGGTGGAGGGGTGGTCATTCTAGATAAATCCAGTTATCTAGAAGAAATGAATAGACTCTTATCCGATCGAACTACTTATTCCCCTTTAGCGTCTAATCCCACAACTAAGTTTAAAAAAGAGCTACAGAGCCTTGTTGACAGGGGGATGTCAACAAGGAATTTTAAATAAGAAGGAAAAGACATACCTTGTCCCCTCAGCTCCGAGGGTCCCAGTCATGTATTATCTACCAAAAATACATAAGAACCTGACCCAACCACCAGGCCGCCCGATCATTAGTGGCATAGACTCTATTACAGCAAGAATTGGCAGGTATGTGGATAATTTCCTTCAACCCCTAGTAGTTTCCACTCCCTCATATCTGAAGGATACAACTCAGGTTATAAACTTATTTGGGGGTTTTGAATGGAGAGACGGCTACATCTAAGCTACGGCGGATGTGGCCTCTCTCTATACTATTATTTCCCACCAACAGGGTTTTGAAGCAGTCAATTACTGCTTAGACCAAGATCTCTCATTGTCATTATTACAGAAACAGTTTATTATGGCACTTCTAAACTTCGCTACAAGCCATAACTATTTCTGGTTTGGTGGGGATTTCTTCTTGCAAACATGCGGTGTGGCTATGGGCGCGAAGTTCGCGCCCAGTCTGGCCAATTTATTTATGGCCAGATGGGAGATAGAAGTCAGACACCAATCCCCCCAAAGAATTGCGCTTATGGAGAAGATATATCGATGATGTCCTTCTTGTGTGGGACGGAGATACACCCTCTCTCCACAATTTCTTCTCTAAACTCAATTCTAACAACAGGGGTATATCTTTGCAGTTTGAAGCCAGTCAATCCAAGATTCATTTTCTTGACCTAAACATTATGGTTGTCAATGGTCATTTAACTACTAATACACATTTTAAAGAGACGGATCGGAACGCATATATACCACTCTCTAGTTGTCACCACCCATCATGGTTAGGTGCCGTCCCTCAAAGTCAGTTCCAGCGCATTAGACGCAATTGTACTGATATTTCAGACTACTACTCACAAACTTCATTACTAAAACAACGTTTTTTGGATAAAGGCTATCTAGGGAGAGATATTGACATTACTATTAACAAAGTTGCCAATATGGACAGATCCCTGATGTTACACAGAGAAAGAGAATGTAATCTAAGGCCTACTAATAAATTTGAGTGGTCCATGATTACGGGCTATTCCAATCAATATTACTCTATCAAAAAAAATTTCCGTAGACATTGGAACATCCTTAAGAATGATACAATACTTAGCACTGTTATTCCAGATAAACCTGTTTTGATTTATAGGGGGGCCCCCTCCCTAAGACACAGTGTGGCTTCTAATGTTGTTGATCCCCTGAGAACCATCTCTTTCTTTCAAAATATGAAAGGTTTTTTTCCCTGCTGCAGGTGCAAAATCTGCCAGATCAATTCCTTCAGAGGTAGGAAGTGTGAAACCTTCAGTTCAACAGTCACAAATAAGATGTACAACATTGAGTCCTTCATTACATGCTCCACCCAGTATGTTGTTTATCTTATCCAATGTCCTTGTTCAAAACAGTATATTGGACGCACCAAACGCGAACTACACGTGCGTCTCTCTGAACACGTCGCTAACATCAAGCGAGGATTTACTAAACACAACCTTTCTAGGCACTATGCTAAGTACCACAATAAAAAATTAAAAGGCACTCTCTTTCTAGCTATTGATAGAATACGTCCCCACTGGAGAGGTAATAATATGGTCAGATCCATCTCCAGACTTGAGACCAGATGGATCTTTGACATGGTATCCTCCAGACCACAAGGGTTAAACGTTGAGTGGGATATAAACTGTTTTATAAAACAATGCATGAATACAGCCTCCTCTGCGTTTGTTTTTAATTTTTATTTTATTTTCATTTTTACTTTCATTTTCAATTCTTATGTAATATGTTATAATAATTTTTTATCTATGTTTCAATAACTTACTATATACAAAGAGAAAACTTTTTGGTTTATGGTGAGACGTCATATCTACGTATAAAACCATTTTTTTTATATAGATGTGACCTATGTAATTTTTGTTTATGTTAAGTGCGTCTGCTGTGCCCCTTTTCCCTTCCTATACAGAGTTCCATCCACAAATATCCTTTATTGCCACAAGATGGCGATCTTTCTTCCTCACTTCCTGATTGCACATAAGCCTATTATAGACTGCCAGAAGTTAATATGGCTCATCTGTGCTCACTCCTATTACATGCCATTACCTATTACATACTGCCAGTAGTCAAAATGGCGCTTACAATGTATTTATATGCCCAAACGTGATGACTCGTCGCTTGGCCAAGACGACGTCCTATCATGACGAAACGCGTAGGGAGGAGCCTACGACGGTGACGTCATCACGTTCTTGGATGGGCTTACGAGTATAGGAAGTGAATCGCTGCACACGGAGGCACCGCTGCTTATATGATATCCCTTACGCTGTACGTTTTCCACAAACATTGTAAGTGCGATTCCTTTTATCTTAATAAATCCCCTTTTATCATACGGTTTTACGGTATGGGAGTATTTTGTGTTATATTTCCGGTAATGACCGATTGCTAAAGCTGCTGGTCCTGTATTGCATCCTTGGTTTTGGGAGACCCTAATCCCTATGCTGGGCGAGACTGCCATTAGCAGTCATCGCCGTCCGGTAAGCAGAATCTATATACTCACTTCGTGGTGGATCATCTATTGATGTTTTTTCTTCACATTTTCCTTGGATGGGTGCTTTGTTGTATCTACCTACGGATTAATTATCCCTGCTTGGATTTTCTTCAGACCTTTCTTTTTTTTCACAATACATGCTGTTTGTTGTATTATTGGATACATTTTTTTTTTGTTATTTGATATTTTGCTCACTAATGTATGTCAAGTCACATGGTAGGATCACATATTGGTAGAGATCCTATATACTTTATATTTAGCGCTGCACTTTTTCGTTTTTATATATTCCAGTACAGGTGCAAGGCATGCCCGCGTGTCTCAGAGCTCTAGCATCCTGTGTGATGGTGGTTGAGATGGCCATTTCTTTTACTCTGGGACACGACACCACACTTCACACCACCCACAATGTATCAATCCTGTTGAAAAATGTACATACACAGCACATGTCTGCTCAGAGGTTGAGCAGCTATGAGGTGATCTTGCTGTCCAATCCAAAATTGCACATCAAATATGCTTCTCCCACTGCAGGCCCAGCGCCAATCTTAAACGCCCTTTTAGGATTAAAAGGAGAGCAGGATGAGGTTGGCCACAACATGACTGCATAAACCTCATTCACCAAGACACATCACTCAGGTCTGATTTATCTTCCACAGCACTGCCAGACACACAGAATGTTTTTGTAG
This sequence comes from Aquarana catesbeiana, assembly GCF_042186555.1. Classification (NCBI taxonomy): domain Eukaryota; kingdom Metazoa; phylum Chordata; class Amphibia; order Anura; family Ranidae; genus Aquarana; species Aquarana catesbeiana. The sequence goes on from NC_133327.1 coordinate 490,194,867, forward strand.
ATGGTTCTTGTTGTAGGCCAAATGATCACACATACCATGCAGGGTATGCAGTTGTGCAGCTTCCGGATGTTATACTTGAGGCTAAGCCTATCCCATATCAATCAGCACAGGCTGCTGAATTAATTGCACTCACTAGAGCATGCCAGCTCTTTGAAGGTCAGGATGTAAACATTTACACTGACTCGAAGTATGGGTACGGTGTGGTACACAACTTCGGTGTGATATGGAGCAGGCATAGTTTCATGGCAGCAGATGGAAAGAACATTTCACATTCTTCTTGTCACTGGTAAAAGCTATCCAGCTACCTAAAACACTGGCTATAGTACACTGTAGAGCACACACAGGCCAACAGAGATAGCCAAGGGAAATGCTCTGGCTGACCTTGCTGCTAAACAAGCTGCTATCTCACAGACAGCAGATATCCAAATGGCTATGCTGATACCTGACCTATCCCCATTTGAACAGTCACTTGCAGATCTTCAGGATTATGCATCAAATTATGAGTTAAGGGACTTGGATAAAAAGGGTGTGCAGAAAGATCCAAAAACTGGACTTCTCTGCAAAGAGTGGAAACCGTGTATACCAGCGGCAAGTGCATCACTCTTCATCTCACAGTACCACAGAATAGGCCACGCAGGTATATAGGTCATGCTGATCTTCTGAGTAGAGATTTTTATATCACAGAATGCATCTTGCTGGTAAAGGATTATGTATCAAGATGCATTAGATGTATTAGGAACAATCCAAACATCACACACAAGGCCAAACATGAACACCTGATATATCCAACAACTCCTTTTACACATTTGCAGATTGACGTCACACACATGCCCAAACTAGGCAAACGACAGGAATATCTTTTGGTAATTGTGGACATGTTCTCAAGATGGGTTGAACTTTTTGTAACTACAAAAGAAGATGCACAAACAGTAGTGAGGAGCTCCTCACTTAGGAAATCATTCCTCCATGGGGATGCCCACTTCCAATAAAATCAGACAATGGTCCAGCTTTCATGGCCAGAGTCTGCCAGGACCTGGTAAAAACTCTCAAGATAGAATGGAAGTTTCACATTCCCTACCACCCTCAAAGCTCAGGGATAGTAGAAAGAATGAACAGAACAATAAAAGACAAAATAAGAAAGGCGACAGGAGGAACCTTTGCCAATTGGAAGAAGGTCCTCTCAGCAGTCCTGGCAGAAATAAGAATGACCCCTTCCAAAACAACAGGGTATTCACCTTTTGAAGTTTTTATGGGTAGACCTTTCCCCATCCCATGGGCCAGAGCACCCCTGATGGTAGAAAAGGAAGATTTAGACTTAATACAGGAAGAATATGTAAGAAAGCTGGTCGAAACATTGGATACAGTTGAAAGAAATGTTGCTCGCACCTCTCCTTTTTCTTCACAGGAAGCTACTCACCCTTTCAAGGTGGGAGACACTGTGGGGGTCCAACAGCTGAACAGAAATAAGAAGCAAGAGTATCCCTTTGGACCTCCTACTACGGTGGCTGCAGTGACCAGAACAGCTATCCTGGTGGAAAATTGCCAGTCCTGGATCCATGCCAGTTGAGTGAAAAAGGTTGCCCAAAGCCCCAAGAGCAGGAAGGAGATCTTGGATACAGGAGACCCTCAAGCAGAAGTCCAAGCAGACGAAGGAGGAGTTCCTGGGAAACCAGGTCTGGCCAGAGAAGATGACCTCGCTTATTTCACCACAGACTTCTGGCAAGGCATTTTGCCTCCTGATCCTGATCTCTCTGATAGTGTTCCTACCCACCTGGATCATCACTAACTGTATCTACCACCCTGAAGATTTGGGTGCAATTAAAAGTATCTGTGGGAACACACACACACAAGAGAACACTACAGTGACACAAGCTAGAACAAAGAGAGAAATTGGAGATAGTTTTACTGATAAGATGTTGTTGCTAAAATTTAAGTATGCTTATGCTCAAAAATCAGGGTATGAATAATGTTGAATATGTAGCAAATTACATCCTAGTACTGCCAGAATTCCTCTTTAAATATTTCCTCCTTCCTCAATGAGACTCCTCCTGTCTTCTTAACTAACATATCCACTCTGTACATAAACAACACTGTTACCTTTTCAATAGCAGGTAAAAGTCATTCCCCTGATTGGTGTTTTAATTTAGGGAATGAGACACAAACTAACGCCTCCACTTGCAGCAGGTCAATATTTAATATTTCCATGTGCAAATCCAAAGGCTCTGCCCCTGCCTGCTCACTGTTTTAAGTATCTGACCCAAAGCTAAACCGTGCTTTGCATAACTTTTCCTCCTTCTCTGATAATGTACGTGATATATTCCACCAATTTATAATCACAACACAGGACAAGTACACTCATGAGATTGTCGCTAAGAGACCTTTTGCATTAGGACAAACTATCTATAAACAGGTGGTAGGTGGAATGTCCTGGTAGATACGGCACCTCATCCCTGAGAAGTAATGATTTAAAGAGTAGGGAAAATTGGATTATCGCGGTGCCATAAACAAATTAGAACACAGTTACTATAAAATTGTATTTTTATTAATATAGAAAGCTAAAAAGTATATATAATTCATACATATACATCATAAACAAAAAAAAAATCGGAGGGGAAAATACACTATACAATTTCAGATATTGACCGTCACCAGAGATGTTGAAAGGTGATCAGTAGTCAATTCATCCCAACTAGTTTCGCCAATACATTGGCTATATCAGGGAAATAAACAAAATAATGCAGGGAGATAAAAACACTAAAGAGAAAAAAATAGAGAGAAAATATATTATTTATAGAATCCAAATATCATAGCATAATTCAAGTGAGCAGTCATGTCATAGAGGAATCACAGTTTTGTCCAGCCTAGACCACCAGCCCCCAGCTCCCACATCAAGGACATACCGTGCAAAACTCCCAAGACACAGAGTGAACACCACCAAGCGGCTGGGGACAGTGGTCACACTCAACCCTGTAATTGGCTACAGGGGACACAGAAGGGTGCCTAAAAAAAGCTAGAAATTAACATATTGGTAATGAGTATTTAATTATTTATTGATTAATCATATGAGCGAAGCCTCAATTACATACCCTGGTTGAAGACAGAAGAAGCACACGAAAATGCACTGGGTAGATAGCAATACGATGCTTGAATGTAGAAATCAGGGAATATATATATATATATATATATATATATATATATAACCAAGCAAACTAAAAGTAACATAGTGCATAATGATGGTATTAATGGGATAATCGTGGTGTTTTAAATAAAAAACATGTTATTAACAAACGCAAATTATAAAGAGTTGACTATTTAAGTGTATATAAACGCTTACCATAAAGATGCAAACACCAATGATGGTAATAGGATGCACACTATGCATAGGGTCCCGCCGTTAGGAAAGCTGAACACGGGAACCTCACCAAGATAGCCTCCAAATCAGTTCAGCAGACTTGGTTATCTAAGTATGAATTCAACATATATATATAATGTCAGCATAGGAACTTCCAAGCGATATGTAACTAAACATCAGTAGAGGAGACAAAAGCTCCCAAATAATGTAAAGGAAAAAAGGGGAAGTTTTTAGTTTTACCTTAATCAGACATCGCCGGGCCACAGCGCATATCCAGCAACAAGTGAATGAAAAGATGAAGAGATGTGGCAGCCTTATAAGTCCCCCACCCGATCGGCATAACCAATCGGGAGCGGACAAAGAGCGGTCGGGGCGCATGCGCAGTGACCTGAGTCAGCCGCCTACAATGCCCAGAATGCCGTGTGCAGCCATATCACGTGGTGAAATTACCAGTGATATGGTCTAGATGGTGTGATAGAGGCATCGGACCTAGCAGAGGAAGGGGGGAGGGAGGATCGAAACCACTCCGCCCATCCAATGAGGGAGGAAAAAGAGGCAGAAGTGATGACAAGTGGATACACTGCGAAGGCCCTGGCCGAAGGGGCGGGCTGACTAATAAGTCAGCCCTTGGGTGTCCATGCAGCCAAAGGCTGTAGTAGGACAAATTCCCAAGGTAACATGAAGGCGCAACTCCGATGACACCTGGGCCGGCTAGGCAGACCAGAAATGGGAACAGGGAATACAAGGAGGCATAGAGGAGGATGAGCAATCCAGTGGACATATGTTACCATGACCACCAGAAGGTGACAGCTTAGACATGACACTCACAATGAATAGGAAAAATGAATTAAAATTAAAAAAACTATACAGTGTTATTGTATGATTCAACATGTTACATTGAAACTCATATTATACTGTATGTAAATAACAAATATTGTGACAAGGTACATTACAATCAACAATGGTGATACAAAATACCGGTAACACCGTGAAAAGAATATAAAATAGGATAAATAAAGCAATTCATCATCTTATCATATGAAATACGTCCCTGGTTGAAGAGACAATATAGCAGTGGGTACTAGGTGGAGGCAGGAAATGAGGACAAGATGGAAGCAAGATTCTGAAAGCCTGAATGACAAAAGACGATCAAGCAATAAGGAGACATAAAACGGGTAGACTGGTCGGACAAAAAGGAATTGATTAAAGGTAATCAAATTTCCAATTTTAAAGAAAGGATTTAAAGCTAATATATTCATTTAACCCAGGAAATTTCACAGCGCCCAACAAGTGTATCCATCTAGTCTATATTTGGAGCAAAATATTGTCAATGTTGCCACCTCGAACATGTGGAGGAACATGCTCCATGGCAGCAAAGCGAACGACATCAGGGTCGTAATTGTGTTCCTGAGCAATATGTCTATTCAGAGCAGTGGTGGTTAGATGTTTATATAGGGGTGCAATATGGTCCTTGATACGTTTAAGGAACGGGCGCTTAGTCTTCCCCACATAAAAGCAACCGCATAAGCATGAAGCCAAATATACTACTCCAATTGTCTTGCAAGTAACTCTGTGTCTCAAACGGTGAGTCCTGCCATTAGGGAGAGCAATATCCCTATAATTGAGAATGAAAGGGCAAATGTCACAAGCACCACATGGGAAGGTGCCCGCATTGGAATAATCCACCGGATATCGAATCATGTGGTGGCTGTGAACTAGAAGATCCCTCATAGAAGGGGCACGTCTGTATGTAATTTCAGCATATGGTTTCAGAAATTTTTTAATGGTGTTGTCGGCCGTCAGAAGTGGCCAATATTTCTGAAAAATACCTCTCATTTGGCTATGTTGTTTGGAAAACTGAGTAATGATCCTGACCGATGAGTTTGATTTCACAGATTTGGTTGAATGAATAAGATCGTGTCTATTTTGTTTCGTGACTCTATTGAAGGACCTCTTCAGCAGGGAACGACTATATCCCCGCTGGAGAAGTCTGCCATATAGGTCATTAGCTGCCAAGTGAAAGTCCAAGTCCTGAGTACAGTTCCTCCTAAGTCTCAAAAATTGACTATAGGGTATGCTATCTAGCAAGGGCTGGGGGTGTGCACTGGCCGCATGTAGTATCGTGTTACCAGAAGAGGGCTTGCGGTACAAAGATGAGTGCAAGACACCATCCTTACCCACATGTATTTTCAAAACCAAAAAGCTTATTTTGGATTGACTACATTCCATTGTGAAACTTAAGTTGTAGACATTTATAGCCAGTGAGTCCATCAGCCGAGAGAGTTCATCTGGACTACCCGACCACAAAATGAAAACATCATCGATGTACCTATACCAGGCTACAAAGTGTGAAAGCAGCCCTGATAGAGATTCTTGGGAAAACAGGTCCCTCTCCCACCCCCCCAGGTACAGGTTGGCATAAGAGGGGGCACAATTGGTCCCCATAGCCACCCCCTGCACCTGGAGGAAGTGGGAGGAACCAAACATAAACACGTTTCTAGTCAAGATGAACTCAAGCAGCTGAAGGACAAACCGGCTATAGCTATCAAATGAGGGTCCCCGCTCCTGAAGATGGGTACGGTTGACTTCAATACCTTTAGTATGTGGGATTGAGTTATATAAAAAATTGGTCAATCGTTTCTGGCTGCCAAAGTTTAACAGAGAATGCTAGCGCTCTGGTGGACAAATATTTAATACCTCATGTAACTGCCCTTTTTTCCTACATTCAGGATACGATTGACTTGCTTCGTCACATAGACGGAAAACAGGTCCCTCCCAATACTTGGCTGGTGGCCTTAGACGTTGAGAGTTTATATAACTCAATCCCACATACTAAAGGTACCAAAGTCATCCGTACCCATCTTCAGGAGCGGGGACCCTCATTTGATAGCTATAACCAGTTTGTCCTTCGGCTGCTTGAGTTCATCTTGACTAGAAACGTGTTTATGTTTGGTTCTTCAATAGAGTCACGAAACGAAATAGACACGATCTTATTCATTCAACCAAATCTTTGAAATCAAACTCATCAGTCAGGATCATTACTCAGTTTTCCAAACAACATAGCCAAATGAGAGGTATTTTTCAGAATTATTGGCCACTTCTGACGGCCGACAACACCATTAAAAAATTTCTGAAACCATATCCTGAAATTACATACAGACGTGCCCCTTCTATGAGGGATCTTCTAGTTCACAGCCACCACATGGTTCGATATCCGGTGGATTATTCCAATGTGGGCACCTTCCCATGTGGTGCTTGTGACATTTGCCCTTTCATTCTCAATTATAGGGATATTGCTCTCCCTAATGGCAGGACTCACCGTTTGAGACACAGAGTTACTTGCAAGACAATTGGAGTAGTATATTTGGCTTCATGCTTATGCGGTTGCTTTTATGTGGGGAAGACTAAGCGCCCGTTCCTTAAACGTATCAAGGACCATATTGCACCCCTATATAAACATCTAACCACCACTGCTCTGAAAAGACATATTGCTCAGGAACACAATTACGACCCTGATGTCATTCGCTTTGCTGCTCTGGAGCATGTTCCTCCACATGCTTGAGGTGGCAACATTGACAATATTTTGCTCCAAATGGAGACTAAATGGATACACCTGTTGGACGCTGTGAAATTTCCTGGGTTAAATGAATATATTAGCTTTTACTCCTTTCTTTAAAATTGGAAATTTGATTACTTTTAATCAATTCCTTTTTGTCCGACCAGTCTACCCCTTTTATGTCTCCTTATTGCTTGATCGTCTTTTGTCATTCAGGCTTTCAGAATCTTGCTTCCATCTTGTCCTCATTTCCTGCCTCCACCTAGTACCCACTGCTATATTGTCTCTTCAACCAGGGACGTATTTCATATGATAAGATGATGAATTGCTTTATTTATCCTATTTTATATTCTTTTCACGGTGTTACCGGTATTTTGTATCACCATTGTTGATTGTAATGTACCTTGTCACAATATTTGTTATTTACATACAGTATAATATGAGTTTCAATGTAACATGTTGAATCATACAATAACACTGTATAGTTTTTTTTTCATTTTAATTCATTTTTCCTATTCATTGTGAGTGTCATGTCTAAGCAGTCACCTTCTGGTGGTCATGGTAACATATGTCCACTGGATTGCTCGTCCTCCTCTATGCCTCCTTGTATTCCCTGTTCCCATTTCTGGTCTGCCTAGCCGACCCAGGTGTCATCGGAGTTGTGCTTTCATGCTACCTGGGGAATTTGTCCTACTACAGCCTTTGGCTGCATGGACACCCAAGGGCTGACTTATTAGTCAGCCCACCCCTTCGGCTGGGGCCTTCGCAGTGTATCCGCTTGTCATCACTTCTGCCTCTTTTTCCTCCCTCATTGGATGGGCGGAGTGGTTTCGATCCTCCCTCCCCCCTTCCTCTGCTAGGTCCGATGCCTCTATCACACCATCTAGACCGTATCACTGGTAATTTCACCACGTGATATGGCCGCACACGGCATTCTGGGCATTGTAGACGGCTGACTCAGGTCACTGCGCATGCGCCCCGACCGCTCTTTGTCCGCTCCCGATTGATTATGCCGATCGGGTGGGGTACTTATAAGGCTGCCACATCTCTTCATCTTTTCATTCACTTGTTGCTGGATATGCGCTGTGGCCCGGCGGTGTCTGATTAAGGTAAAACTAAAAACTTCCCGTTTTTTCCTTTACATTATTTGGGAGCTTTTGTCTCCTCTACTGATGTTTAGTTACATATCGCTTGGAAGTTCCTATGCTGACATTATATATATATGTTGAATTCATACTTAGATAACCAAGTCTGCTGAACTGATTTGGAGGCTATCTTGGTGAGGTTCCCGTGTTCAGCTTTCCTAACGGCGGGACCCTATGCATAGTGTGCATCCTATTACCATCATTGGTGTTTGCATCTTTATGGTAAGCGTTTATATACACTTAAATAGTCAACTCTTTATAATTTGCGTTCGTTAATAACATGTTTTTTATTTAAAACACCACGATTATCCCATTAATACCATCATTATGCACTATGTTACTTTTAGTTTGCTTGGTTATATATATATATATATATATATATATATTCCCTGATTTCTACATTCAGGCATCGTATTGCTATCTACCCAGTGCATTTTCGAGTGCTTCTTCTGTCTTCAAACAGGGTATGTAATTGAGGCTTCGCCCATATGATTAATCAATAAATAATTAAATACTCATTACCAATATGTTCATTTCTAGCTTTTTTTAGGCACCCTTCTGGGTCCCCCGTAGCCAATTACAGGGTTGGGTGTGACCACTGTCCCCAGCCGCTTGGTGGTGTTCACTCCGTGTCTTGGGAGTTTTGCAAGGTATGTCCTTGATGTGGGAGCTGGGTGCTGGTGGTCTAGGCTGGACAAAACTGTGATTACTCTATGACATGACTGCTCACTTGAATTATGCTATGATATTTGGATTCTATAAATAATATATTTTCTCTCTATTTTTTTCTCTTTAGTGTTTTTATCTCCCTGCATTATTTTGTTTATTCCCCTGATGAAGCCAATGTATTGGCGAAACTAGTTGGGATGAATTGACTACTGATCACCTTTCAACATCTCTGGTGACGGTCAATATCTGAAATTGTATAGTGTATTTCGCCCCCCCCCGATTTTTTTTTGTTTATGATGTATATGTATGAATTATATATACTTTTTAGCTTTCTATATTAATAAAAATACAATTTTATAGTAACTGTGTTCTAATTTGTTTATGGCACCGCGATAATCCCATTTTCCCTGCTCTTTAATTCACGACAAAGTATCTATGTATTTTGTGGGAAAGTGTGTTATCCCTGGGTGCCCCTCCATGTTAAGGGATGGTCTTATTTTGCATCCTTGGTACCTGTAATGGGAGTGGTAGGGGATGATAAAAGGGGATATCCCCTAGGAGGCCAGTATACACCCCAGATACCCCCTCAAACAACGCGACAAAAGGGAATTGTTCTATAAACAAGATATGGCCTGGGCATGGTTTCCTTCTTGGACAGGATGGGGTATAGACATGAAGAAAACGTTGAACAATTATTCAAGTATATTGGATGAGATAATGGAGAGGAATTCAGAAGACATTGCTATGTTAAACATAGAAACTAGAGCAATTAGAAAACAGCTAGAACTACATGAGTTGGCTATAGAAAGCATGAGTGCAGCTCTCACAGGTTTATGTGAAATGACTGAGGACTACGAATGCTGTACTTGGATCTCTAACACAAGTGCCAAGGTGCCTGACTACTATGATATTATTGCACAACACCGAAAAGAAGTAGGCTAACTCAGGAAGCTAGGGACATTGCTAAAACATGGAGCCCATTTGACAATGCAGGATTTGAGCTTGGAGGTGTATTTTCATGGTTAAAAGACATTGTCCTTGTCATTGTTATGATATTTATCCTTGTTCTGATTCTTTACCTCTGTTTTAAGTGTTGTACCTGCATAATTGCACGCCTTCAATCTCCTGATGATAAGGTTCTGTCCTACATGACATACGTGAAGAAACATCAGGCAATCTATGCCACAATCCCAAAGAAGTACTAGAACACTGGATATAATGTAGAGATCATCTTATATTATCTAAGAGGGGATTGAAGGGATATTTAGATTAACTGCATCTATTTTACAATAATCGGTTTCCATTTTGTGCTTTTTCCTGTACTCCATTTCACAAACAGCTGTGTGCATGTACTGTTCATTGTTCCTGTTATCTTTCTTTCTAGATTCGTTTCTCATAAGTTATCTTCCAATTTCGTGTAAAGCACGTGATTTCCCAGAAATTACGCTTTTGCTTAGATTCAGTTTTGTCACAGGCTTTGCTTCTGTTTGATTGGATAATTTGTAATGACGTTCAGGGGGTTGCACTTTCTGATAATACACCCTTTATATTCACAGAGAAAGAATAAAGATTTAGATTTGCTTGGAGAGACCTTGTCATTGTTTTTTATAATTGTCTCGATGGGCTAATCTCACAGGCCTGTGGGGATTGTAAGGTACACCTTATGCAGAGGTATCGAGGGTCTAAATATAACCCTAGACCATCTACATTTCCTAACACATCACCCCTTGCATAAAACCCCGGACTAAAGAATGCGTAGCAAGCAGTCTTTGAAATAAAATCGATAAGGCTGAGACTTGGCCCTTAATAGTGCTCACGGCCAATTTCATCTCTACACCTAATTGTAGAAAGGCAAGAATTCTGCCTATGATATATCTCCGAGGGTGCCAACCCTTGGATTCACACCAAGAAACATAAGCCTTCCAGACTCTATAATATATAGCTCTGGACGCTGGCTTCCTTGCATTAATCAAAGTAGATATAACTGACCCGGAAAGCCCACCTTTCTTCAGAATGTGGGTTTCAATAGCCAGGCTGTTAAAATTAGCATTCATAAAGTAGGATGGAATATCGGTCCCTGTGAGAGCAGGTCTGGCCTTAGTGGAAGGGACCATGGATCCGCCACTGCCATCTTTAGGATTTCTGCATACCATGACCTTCTGGGCCATGGTGGTGCTAACAGAATTACTGGTTTTCTTTCCAGCTTGATCCTGCAAAGAAGTCGTGGCAGCAACTGAATAGGGGGGAATGCATAGATCAGTGAGAACTGACCCCACGGAGTCATCAACGCATCTGTTCCGCATGCGAGTGGATCCCTTGTCTTGGACACAAAGTTGACTAACTTCATGTTGAATCTGGACGCTAGAAGATCTACATCCGGAGTCCCCCATCTTTGGCAAATAGCCCGAAAAATGTTGGGGTGCAGAGACCATTCCCCTGGAAATAACTGCTGGCAACTTAAGTAGTCCGCCTGCCAATTCTCTATTCCCAGAATGAAGACTGCCGATAGGCACGGAATATTCCTTTCTGCCCAAGCTAGAATATGGTTCACCTCTCTCACCTGTGCTGAGTGACTCCTGGTGCCCCCTTGGTGATTGATATAGGCAACAGCCGTGGCATTGTCAGATTGGATCCTGACAGGACAATCCCTTAACCCGGAAGTCCAGGTTTTCAGAGCCAGGCTTAATGCCCGAATCTCTAGGATGTTGATGGGCAAGGCTCTTTCGGTTCTTGACCACTGTCCCTGGACAGTCGTCTTTTCTAGTACTGCTCCCCAGCCTGAAAGGCTGGCATCTATCGTTACTACTTTCCAGATAATTGGTCTGAAGGATTTTCCTATTAGCAGATTCTGGGTTAGTAACCACCAACTGAGACTTTGGGACACTCTTGGGGACAGCCGCATTGACAAGTCCAAAGCTTGGATCATCTTGTTGCAAGCAGACAGCATACTGTTTTGCAACAGTCTCGAATCGAACTGGGCATAGGGGACTGCTTCGAATGAAGCCACCATCTTTCCTAACAACCCCATGCAAAGGCGAATTGAGGGATTTCTTTTCGTGACCTGACCATCCACACCAGCTCTTGTATGGAGCTGATCTTTGCCAAGAACACTTTTTTCTGGGCTGTGCCTATGATCACTCCCAAATACTCCAGCTTTCTTAGCGGTTTTAAGGAAGACTTCTCTAGGTTGAGAATCCAACCCAGACTTTCCAGGTAACTGGTTGTAATGCATACACTTTGCTCCAAGCGGGCCACTGACTGGTCTATTAACAATAGATCTTCTAGGTACGCCAAGACTGTTATGCCCTGTGCCCTTAACCTGGCTAGAGGTGGGACCAGTACTTTTGTTAACACCCGGGGTGCTGTAGCTAGCCTGAAGGGCAAGGCTACAAACTGAAAGTGCTGCTGTTCTACTTTGAATCGCAGAAACCTTTGGTGAGTGGGAAATATAGGGACATGCAGATATGCATCCCTGTATGATAGAAACTACTGACCTGATTGACTCCATGCAAAAGGAGCTGATTTTCAGGAATTGATTTAGATTCCTTAGATCTAGAATGGGTCTGACATCTCCACTTGGTTTTGGTACCATAAACAGGTTTGAATAAAACCCCAAACCTTGCTCTTCTGTGGGAATCTGTATGATCACCCTATGAGCCAATAATCGGTCTAATGCTTGAAACAGGGATTGCCTTTTCCCTGGATCTTTGGGAACGTTTGATCTCAGAAAACGAGACGATGGAAACTCCCGAATTTCCAGTTTGTATCCTAGAGACACCGTGGAGAGGACCCATCTGTCCTGAATTTCCCTTTGCCAGATTTCTGAGTGATGCAGAAGTCTTTCCCCCACTCTGGTGAAGGGGGACACCTCTTCATGATGAGGCTTTAGTATTCTGCTTTGCAGATTTCCGAGCCCAGGTCTTCTTTTGTACCTGGGCCTGACATTGAGGCTTTCCTCTAGAGTCTGACGGCGGAGGCCATCGCCACTGCCTAGAGGCGGATGCCCCTGGTGCAGGAGAAAAAGTCAGTATAAATGAAGGACGTTTATACTTTCTTTTGACCGGCAAAAGAGTACTCTTCCCACTAGAAATCGTTTGGATGTATTTATCCAAATCATTGTCAAATAGTCGCTCCCCATGAAGAGAGAAACTAGTCAGAAGCTTCTTGCAAGGTGCTTTGGCTGACCAATTTTTTAACAAAAGGGTTCTACGCATGTGTATTAGCACAAGGCGGGATGCCTGGTGAATAGAATCTTTCATAGCGTCTATAGAAAAACATAATGCCTTTGGTAGTTCAGCCAACTCACGGGCCTGTTGTGCAGGGACCTCTTTAAGAGCCTCTGTGAACTGGACCTTTAGGGACTGACAGAGTAACCGCCCCTGCCAAGGAAAAAGAGGATTGTAACAGGAATTCCAACTTTTTATCTGTTGGATCTTTACGCATTTGTGCATTGTCTACTGGACAAGTTAAACTTTTATTCACACTGGAAATCGCAGCGTCAACTGCTGGTACCTTCCATTTTTTGGTGAATTTCTCCTCCGTGAGATAGAGAACTGAGAATCTCTTTGGAGGGAGAAAATGCTTATGCGAATGATCCAATTCAGCATAAATAAGCTTTTCTAGTAATGCATGGACCGGAAACGCATGAAAAGGTTTTAAAGAACCCAAGAAAGAAACCGGACTTTTAGCTGACTCTGTTAGGGGTAGCATGAAAGTGGAATGAACCATCTCCGTAAGAGTTTGTACCTCAGATTGCGAAGCTGAATCATCAACTGTTGTTTCCTCCACAGAGGAATAATCGGCTTGTTTTTCCTCTGGATTGCCTGAGGGTAATACCTCATCCTGTGCCCGCTGTTCCTTTGGTAAAGGGTTTGAGGTGGGGGATCTAGCACGCTTCCTATCCACCTGGATAGAGGATACGATTAAAGCCGCTAATCTTCCTTCTAGGCCCTGCAGGGCAGAGGAAAATGTATCTTCAGTCACGTATACAGGGGCTGAAGCGTGAGAAGCAGTTGCATCACCAACTGGTTCCAATGACTCACCCTGGCTTGCCATATCTGGTATCTCCAGAGAGGATGACAGTGTGGAGGCTTGACTGGAGTTTCCAGTGCCTGGGGGTGGAACTTTTGGAACCTTTGTGGTAACTCTGGAAGGCACAGTGCTAAGCACAAAAGCAGAGGCACTCTAGTAAAATGTACTATTTGCTGAGCAATAGTATAGAAATAGCAATGGCACCATAAAGATCAGTCTGATGCTGAACAACAATGTATTTTCCTGTACTGGAAATGCCTGTATACACCCCTTACGTGCCCCAGCGCTCCTGTGTCCTGTGTGGCAGACTCTTAACTTCAGCAGCTCTGATAGAGACCTTTTGTCATAAGAGTGTCTGCTTTATAAGAGGCTTCTCAGGTGTAAGCCAGATTGACGTCACAGCGTGTGTGCCGTGTGCTCCACGTGGACGCCGAGTCCCACACACGGCGCCGACTGCCTTAGGCCACGCCCCTTCAATTGACCCGCCCTCCTCCCTTCAAACTGAACCTCAGCCCGCGTGCGCACGGCACGGCATTTGGGTCTGTGATACAGATCCGGAGGCTGCAGCCACCACCTGATGCTCTTGGCAGGTTTACATGGGGAAAGCTGGCTTCCCTGCATTTTCTTAGCAGTTGAGGCTAAATATTCTTATAAGTGTGAATCAGCCTTAGCGCTGTCACACCTTGCCAATTAGTCATGTAACACCGCTCAACTGAAATTTGTGTCTCTTAGACAGATATGATGTATTGTAGAGCCTTGTGGCACTGTACATAATACTGTACCCCCAGCCCCTTAGTTTCCCCAATTGGGGGGAGATGAACCTTGTTCAATAACAAACCCCATCCTGCTACTGGGACACGCACATGCTGTTATAGCTGGACACAGAGCTGCTGAAAAAGGTATGTGTATCTTTACGATTTTAAGGCATTACAATGTTTCATATGGGTTGTTCCAAAGTGTCTGCTTCTGAAGGGGATGTTCTAGGTAATGCTGTGTCCTGTATGTATTGAGGGGGGTAATGAAGCCTGTGTCTCGGGTGGGGGGAGGTTGTAAAGTGAGGAGTAGAAATCCTTGAATTCGGAAACAATTTCAGAGTTCTTGTATTTCTTTTGTTTGGATCGGGAAACAATGTGGGGAATGTTTTGTCTTTGTTGTCTAGGGTTAATAACCCGTGCCAAGTGTTTCCCGCATTTATTAGCTTGAAAGTAGTGAATGTGGCGTCCTTTATTACCGGCTGTCAGTGATCTTTCTGCGAAGATGTGCAGCAGGTCCCTTCTTGCGTTAGAGAGTTCAGCTAGTGTTTTGGGATCTAACGTGCACTTGTGTGTGGTTTCGAGAGAGGCGATCAGGGAAAAGAGGCGATGTACGTCCTCTGAGCGAGCTTTTTTCAGTCTGGAGCCATGCTGTATGAAAATTCCTCTTAATACGCATTTCAAAGTTTCCCCATTTAGTCATGGCAGATGTCTCGTCTCAAATGTGGGTCTGGACAAAGTCTGTAATGGCTTTAGACCTGCAGCAGTGCATGCAATGTCATTCAGAAGGATGTCGTTCAGTCCCCAGGTGTTTCGACTTGCGCGTTGTGGTAGTCTGCCAAGGGTTACGTGTACAGGAGCGTGGTCTGACCAAAATTTTAAGCCAATCAGGCAAGTAGGGTCTAGACCCAATAATGTTTGTAAGAGAAAAATGTAATCTATCCTGCTGTAGGATTTATGTGCAGGGGAGTAATATGTGTAGTCTCTCTCAGCAGGGTGTAAGAGTCGCCATGTGTCAACTAGGAACAACTCTGTTAGGGTGGTACGTATTTTAGCTAATGTGGAAGGTGTGATGTGTGACTTACCAGTGGACGAGTCCAGTCTGGGGATGAGGGGGATATTGAAGTCACCCCCTAAGATTAAATTGGGAGTCCCGAAGGCCTTCAGGCGGGCTGTCACAGAGAAAAGGAAGTGGAGCTGCTCCTGATTCGGAAGATAAACATTGGCAATTGTAAAAACAGTCTGTAAATATTGTAATTTCAAAAACAAGAATCTGCCTTTCGGATCTATGTCAGTATCGAGCACTTCCAGGGTAAAGGAATTGTGGAAGGCCACTGAAACCCCTTTCGTTCTAGATATGGTATTAGTGCTGTGAAACCATGTTGTGAAGTGCTTGTCTGGAAGTGATGGGACCATGTCCAAGTGAAAATGGAATAATATTATGTGCGTTTTGGCTTTGTGGAAAAGATGTAGTATTTGTCTGCGTTTTTCAGGTGTATTGAATCCTCAACAGTTTAGCAAGGATATCTTAAACTCTAAGGCAGTCGCCATATTGTGGGGATCGTGGAATAAAGTATTGAATATCTGTGGGTCCTGAAGTGAAAGGGCCTAGTGTTGAGTTGTTGAGCTGAGATGAGAAGAGGAAAAGAGGGGAGGTAAACAAGGAAATGAGGGAAGAAAGGGAAAGGGATTGTGCACTGCAACAGTAATAAGTGTGGTAGAACTGTGTACGTGTCGAATGCAAGATTGAGATGGGAAAGGTGTCTTAGGGAGCAGTACATTAGTTTGATGTGATGCATGTGATTGAGAAAGTTGTTGCTATCTATAGGAAGACTGCTCCCTCTAGTGTCCATTTTGGGGTAGAAGTCACGGGCACTACTGAATAGAACTAAAATGCATGTCAAATGCAGAGGCAGTGAAGACTCTGCTAACCCTATTGTGGGGAACGTGTCTGGACTGACCAGGGGCGCTCCGCCCCCATCCTATTTGTGTCTAATTATGTTAAAACTTTTCAAACAGCACCTTAATCTAACTAAGTTATTGAAGCAAAGATATGGGCAGAGTTCAGCTCCAAAAATGCTTAATCATAATATGGTACCAACATCCCTGAGATATATAAGAGACAGTAAATGAAGGGATAGGGGAATTTAAAGGTACATTGTGTATAAAGAAAAAAGATGTGTATACCAAACTCTAAAAAATTAATTAGTAATAATTAAGTAATTATTACTAATTATTATTAGTAATTATTAACTAATTAATTTTTTAGACTTTGGTATACACATCTTTTTTCTTTATACACAATGTACCTTCAAAGTCCCCTATCCCTTCATTTACTGCCTCTTAACTAAGTTATTATTAATAGAGCTATAGGTGGTATTCACAGGGTCGCCATATATCTAGATTACAACTGTGCGTATGATAACAGCTATATAAAACTAAGTAACCTTTAACATGTGTAAAACATTTGAAACTTAACCCTGAGGACAGCTGTAGCAGCTGTTGAGTCCATCTCTTCCACTCTTCTGGGGAGAATGACCATCTGTGGGGGTCACTCGCCTCTTCCGGGATCCCGGGTCAGAGGAAAAAAAAAGGACAAAAACAGGAGAGAAAAAATCAAGTCACAGATAAGTTGAGAGGATAAGATAAGATTCCCACCAGCCGGTGGGGAGGATGGTGTTTCATCCTGCGGGGGATTAGGAGGTGCAGAATCGAGAGCGTTTCTTTTTGGATTGCTTTTCCCATCCAGAGGAGAGAGGTAGGCCTAGAGTTGCTGATCTGAGGGGCCATTCTGGAACCTGGATTTGTGGAAGTTCAAAAGTGCCCAAGAAGTTAGCCAGGTCCCCTAGTGTTTGGAAGATAGCTGACTTTCCATTATGGGATGCAGAGAGTTGGAATGGGAACCCCCATCTGTATTTGATCTGCTTAGCTTGTAATGCGTTTGTCAATGGTTTCAGGGCTTTTTGCATGACTAGTGTCTGTCGCGATAGATCTGTCAGGAGCATGACAGGGATGTCATTGAACAAAATGGATTCCTGGGAACGAGCTGCTCGCATAATGTCTGATTTCACATTGAAAAAATGTATGCGACAAATGACATCTCTTGGGTAGGCTGGATTGGGGTTGCAGGGTCTAAGGGATCTGTGGATCCTGTCTATTTCAAAAAGTGACTCTTTGGACTTATTCAGTAGCCGGTTAAACATAGTGGCAGCAGCCATTGCTAGATCTTTATTTTCCACTCATTCTGGCAACCCGTGGATGCGAATATTATTGCAACGGCTTCTGTTCTCTTGGTCGTCCAGAACATAAAACAGTTGTTGGATTTGGTTAGTGTGCGCTTGCAAAATGTGCTCATGCTCTGAGATTCTGGAGGCTGATTCCTCTACAGTGGTCTCAATGTCTTCTATGCGGTGGCCTATGTTTTTGCAGAGGTCACTGATCTCCCTCCTGTATGATCTCTCCAGCCTGTTGATGTAGGATTCAATGTCCTGCTTTGTGGGGAGGGCCTTAATATAGGCTTCCATGTCCAAGCTTTCCCCCTGGCTGTGGTGGGGAGGAGAGGGGCTTCTGGAGTGAGGTCTCCTTGGGTGGTGGGTTTCTGGGTCAGAGGACTGGGGAGAGTGAGGGGGGTGCGCAGCCTGTACCTTAGAGGCAGCGTGTGCTGCCTGTGCTGTCGCCGAGCGGGTTGCCGCCATCTTGGAAGCTGGCGTGTCCTTATTGTCCGGGCCTCTTGTGGGAAAATAACTGCCTATTTCGCTGGGTTTCTGGGTCCCCGAGGTGCGGGGGTGTTGTTGCAGCCTCTCCTGTTCATATGGGAGGCCGATGGGTGCTCTGTCGGCAGTGCTGTGTGTCGTTTGTAGGACAGGAGTGGTAGCCGAGCTATCAGGCGTCCTTCCTCTCCATGCACCAGGCCACGCCCCCTACAATGTTTCATATGAAAGAAAAGGCATAGATAAACTTTGCAGTTCCTAAGCTTTTCTCTTACCTTTTCCTCACTGCAGGATACTGCTGAAAACAGACAGATCCAAACTTCACCCATCACGGTGGGCAGCGTTAGTAAACCTTAATAGGGGTTCCACTCCTTTGGACCTGTATAGCACCCCTCAGGAGCAACTTTAGGTAATGTAGCATGACCAAAAAAAGAGTCCTGGTTCCTGGGGTCCAGCCCTCAAAAGAGAGGCTTACAGGCAAAACCTTGTTCTTCTATGCAAGGCCCGGGTACCATCCTGTGGCCTCAGTGGCTTGGATGGATCCAGTTGTGGAGGTTTTTTAAATCCAGCATGGATCCCTCCTGGAGCTCCTCAGAGCATATCTTCACTCGTGACCAACACCTTAGACACTGGCGAAAAAACTGAGGTGCTCCTGGAAGGGGGGGGGTTATATAGGGGAGTGAACTTCCTGTATTGGGTATACCAATGTCAACACCTGAAGGTGGCTCATAACCCATTAAGTTATTACTTAGGCTCTGTGTCCCATGATGTACGATAAAGAAACATCAGCACCATGTCCCAGTGTTGCTTTCAAGAGCCCTCAGCTCTGATGCAAGCACTGGGCTGGCTCTTGAGAGGAGTTATGCAAACTGACAGTGTCAAGAGCACAAAGACTATGGGGGTTATTTACAAAAGGCAAATCCACTTGGCACTAACAAGTGCACTTGAAAGTGCAGTCGCTGTAGATCTGAGGGAAGGAAAACACCATTTTACGAAAGGCAAATCCACTTGGCACTGCAAGTGCACTTTCAAGTGCAGTCGCTGTAGATCTGAGGGAAGGACCATTTTAGCTTGCACATGATTGGATGATAAAATCAGCAGAGATTCCCCTTATTTCAGATCTTCCCCTCAGATCTACAGCGGCTGAACTTCCAAGTGCACTTGTAGTGCAAAGTGGATTTGCCTTTCGGAAATAACCCCCTATGTTCCTCAAAGGCTAATCAAGTCAGATACTCCTTGGACACAGCACCAGCGCTCCAACTACGCAGCCAGAGTGTTCTGGGTATCTGCACAGACATCAGTTCCATGAAAGACACAGGAGTTTATTTACTAAAGGCAAATCCACTTTGCACTGCAAGTGCGCTTGGAAGTGCAGTCGCTGTAGCATTTTTGCTTGTACATGATTGGATGATAAAACCAGCAGAGCTTCCCCTCATTTCAGATCTTCCCCTCAGATCTAAAGCAAGTGCACTTGTAGTGCAAAGTGGATTTGCCTTTAGTAAATAACCCCCTCAGACTTAGACACTTGAAACAAGTAATCACAACTAAACTACAAGGCTCAGGACATTTGCTCCAGCTGCTCTATAAAACTGGGCCTACCCAACGGTTGAGGGATCCCTTTTAAGAAAGTCTATTTAACTGTGTCATATACCTGGTCCTGAAACCGAAATGCTGAGAGGGCTCTCCTTGTATGTAATCAATACCCCCACTGGGTAAACAGCAAATGTGATAATAAAGTGCCCCTATATGATCCAAAGTGATCTGTGCTGTGAAAATATTCAATAAAATATAAGTATATAGTTACCAAAAAAATATGAGGCAGTTTACCTGCCGGTGATGAGACACATACTATATCCCTTCAGCGGTTCGCTATATATACACTTTGCATAGAGCGGTGCACTGACGCACCGTACAAATGTGAGTATCCCAGTTGGGGAGTGTATTTTATCTACCTAATAAATTTTTCCTTGTCAAAAGAAGTTTATTGAGTATACAATGTTATAAAGATACATAAAGTAAGTTTACAAGGATCTATAAAGTAAGCTCATTGTTTTACAGTAGGGTTTATATAGGTAAATATCATGAAATTTCAAATATTAAACATTGGGTTCACGTAAACCTAAATTAAAGATATATATAATTTCCTTAGTTACTTTTGTAGGTATTTAAATGATTTATACCTACTATACATATTGTTTACAAGTAGAGTGTATATAGGTCAAACAAATTCTGATAATGAGCTTTAATCGTAAGGTGGAGAAAAGGAAAGAGAAAGAAGAAAAAGGGTTGAAAGGTAGAGGTATGGTCCACAAGGTTGTCCCGCTCGTCAGTTTATTATTCTTTTTAGTTCTCTTTGAAGCCTTAGAATGGGTGTCTCTGTAAGTCATTTAATCTGTTACCATGGCAACAGGACAGAGTCATTGAAGTTTGACAGGAACTGTTGTTTTATCCAAGGATGCCAAAGTTTTTCAAATTTTGGAATTTGATTTTGATCGATGGCTACCATCTTAGCATGGGACATTGTATTATTCATTCTGTGAATTGTTTCTGCTAGTACCAATGTAGGAGATTTCCATGCCTTGGCCACTGTTTGTTTTGCAGCCGTTATTAGTTGGATCATAAGTTTGAATTGAGAGAGTGTTAACCATTCCGGTTTTAGATTAAGTAAAGTTAAATATGGATCTGGTTGTATTATTTTTTTAAATATTTTAGATGCAATCACGAAGACTTCCTTCCAGAAGGTTTGGATTACTGGGCACGTCCACCATATGTGTAAATATGTGCCTATTTCTGGGCATCCTCGAAAACAAAGAGCTGAGGTATTAGGTGAATATTTTGCCACTCTAGCGGGTACAAGGTACCAGCGAGTTAGGACTTTATAATTTGTCTCCAGTGCTAAGATGTTGGGTGAAGATGACTTAGATGTGAGCCATATGTTAGACCACTCCGTGTCTTCTAAAGTTCGTCCCAGGTCCTCCTCCCACCTCTGAACGTAAGAGGGTCTATTAAGATCTGCTACTCCATATAATTGATTATAAAGTGATGAAATTGTACCTTTAGCAAATGGATCTTTTGTACAGATTGATTCAAAAATGGATAATTGGGATAATGGTGCATCCCCCTTTAGGAATGGTGTATAGAAATTTTTGATTTGGAGATATCTAAATATCTCAGAGTTTGGTAGATCATATTTTTCTCTAAGCGATGGGAATGAAAGGAATGATTTAGATGCTATGAAGTCATTTAGTGTCTGAATGCCTGATGTTGTCCAAGCTTTAAAAGAATTTGGGTAGATCCATGCCGGATAAAAGGCCGGATTTCTGATAAAAGAAAGGAGAGGATTGTGTGGAGATTGTAACTGATATTTGGTTTTTAGTTTATCCCAGAGAGATAAGAAGTGTTTAGTTATGGGATTATGAATGTTAAAGCGGTCTTTAGGATCAAGCCATAATAAATTTGATATTAATAGAGGGTCATTTTCTGAAGCCTCTATAAATACCCATAATGGGATTTCCTGTTTTGCATGGTATTTGGACAGACTGGCCAAATGTGCTGCTCTGTAGTAGTTAGTAAAATTAGGGTATCCCAGGCCTCCTTTATTTTTGGGAAGATGTAGTGTGTGTATAGGTATACGTGGTTTAGAAGAGCCCCATATAAACGAAGTTGCTCTTTTTTGTACTATTCTCAAAAAATAGGAAGGAATTGGAATAGGGAGGACTCTGAATAGATAAAGCAATTTGGGTAGAATAGTCATTTTGATTGCATTAATCTTCCCTATCCAGGATAAAGGAAGTTGCGACCATTGTTTTATTAGATTTGTGATCTGTCTTAATACAGGAGGATAATTGGTTGAGAATAAGTCAGAATGAGATGCTGTTAAATGAATTCCAAGATATGGGATTGATTTTTCTGCCCATGTGAATGGGAGTGCAGCCCTAGCCGGGATCAATTCCATGTTTGTGAGTGAAATATTAAGCACTAGGCATTTCTTAGGATTAATCATAAGGCCGGATAGGGCTGCAAATCCATCAAGAGCTGGTATTAAGTTAGGACCAGAGACCTGTGGTGATGATAGAAAAAGTAATATATCGTCTGCAAATATACATAATTTGTGTGTAATACCTCCTACTTCAATGCCAGTTATAGTTTGGTTTGTTCTGATGTATTGGGCCATGGGTTCGAGTATAAGGGCAAATAATAAGGGAGATAATGGGCAACCCTGTCGGGTACCTCTTTCGATATTAAAGGCTTCAGATTTGTATCCAGCATATTTTATATAGGCTTTGGGTTTATTATATAATGCTTTGATCCATGTTAAAAAGTGGGGTCCAAAACCCCATTTTTGTAATGAATATTGCATATATTGCCAGGATACTGTGTCAAATGCCCTCTTAATATCGAGAGATAGAAAACATAAAGGGATTTTCCGTTTTTTAGCAATATGTGCCAATAACACTGCCCTGCGTATATTATCGCCTGCCTGTCTATTTGGCATGAAGCCTACTTGATCTCTATGTATTAATTTTCCTATAATGCTATTGAGGCGTTTTGCTATTATTTTTGCTAATAATTTAATATCGAGGTTTAACAGAGAGATAGGCCGATAATTCACACAGGAAGTATCATCAGAAAGGGGTTTTGGGATCATACAAACAATTGCCATTAGTGTTTCTTGCCGAAAAGAATGTCCATCTAGAAGTTTGTTAAAAGTTTCAGTGAGAATGGGAGAGAGTATTTCTGAGAATGTTTTATAGTATAAAGCCGAGTAGCCGTCTGGGCCTGGTCTTTTGTTAAGTTTTAGGTCTTTTATGGCGTTAGCAACTTCATCTATAGTTATAGGCTCATCCAAACTGCTTTTTTGATTCTGAGATAACTCAGGTAAGGTTATTTTTGAGAAGAAGGATTCAGCCTCTGTAGGATTAAATTCATTGTTTGTCTTGTATAAAGTTGCGAGATGTGAGTGAAATTTACGGACTATTTTAACTGGATTACAAGTGTAAACATTTTTTGATAATTTCAAACGTATTGGTTTGAAAGATTTGTTAGTTGAATTTAATGCCCGAGCCAAATATGTACCTGGTTTGTTTGTATTCATGTAGAAATTGTGTTTGGAGCGTTTGAGGGATTTATCAACTGACTCAGTGAGAAATAGATCGTATTCCAATCTAGATTTTTCCAGATGAGATTTTGTACTCTGAGATGGATTATCTTGAAATGATATGTAGGCTGCAATAAAATTGAGTTCTAGTTTTTTTGCTAGATTTTTGCGTTCCCGTTTAAATAGTGCCATTTGTCTTTGTATTGTACC
Source organism: Aquarana catesbeiana (assembly GCF_042186555.1). Taxonomy (NCBI): domain Eukaryota; kingdom Metazoa; phylum Chordata; class Amphibia; order Anura; family Ranidae; genus Aquarana; species Aquarana catesbeiana. The sequence goes on from NC_133327.1 coordinate 490,218,390, forward strand.
ACGCAAGACAGGCTTATGAGCTTCCCACAGTGTTATTGGGGAGATGTCTGTTGTATTATTAATTGATATGTATTCCTTTAAAGCTTGTTCAATGGCCATCTGATGTAGTGGTTGTTTGAGCATTATGTCCGGTAAGTACCACGTTGGGTCATGCGCTTTTGGTATGGCTGAGGCTATAGTAGTGTATACTGCATTATGGTCAGACCACGGAATCGGAATTATATCTGATGCAATAATTTCTGGTATCATTCCTATTGTTAGAAAAATATGATCTATTCTGGTGAAGGTTTGATGAGGGTGCGAGAAATAAGTGAATTTCTTTTTCATTGGGTTACTTTCTCTCCATGAATCTACCAGATTGTATTTGGAAAGAAGTTGAGAAAAAGGTAATCTAGAGGTTATTTTGGATGGTGTAAAAGGTGATTTATCTAGAAATGGGAGGAGGACCTGGTTCGAATCCCCACACATTATTACTGTTCCTATTTTGTGTGTATTAATCACTTGTAATATATGTGAGAGGAATGGTGTAGGTTGTTTGTTAGGAGCGTAGTAGGAAATCACCGTGATTGCTGTATCCATTATATAACCCATGAGTATCAGGTATCTACCTTCTGGGTCTTTAATTTCTGATGATAAGGTGAATGGTGTGGATCGGTGAAATGCAATTAGAGTTCCCCTTTGCTTGGTACAGGCAGAAGCCGTGTAAATTTGTTGATAAAAAGGAGAAATATATTTTGGAGTAGAATCTTTGGTGAAGTGTGTTTCTTGGAGGCATACTATGTGAGCCTTCTTGTTATGGAAAGTACGGAAGGCTTTGGTCCTTTTTTGAGGGACATTTATTCCCTGAACATTCAGGGAAAGTATATTCAGTGGTGCCATGGCAATAGATCAAATAGTTTTGACTTACTTTTTGTTATGCAGAGCTGACTGCGCAGATCAACCTGTGTGGACTGAAGAGATGAATAGATAGAAAAGAAACCAGTGAATTCTGGAGTAAAGAGTAAACAAAAAACATATGAGATTAGATGATACATTGTATAAATTATTTTTTGCAAGTAATCACAATTTACCCGTGAAAGAGAATAAATATCTCTCTCAGGGGAATAGGTGCCTTCGTCACACTCCCACATAATATGGTTGGGAGAATGAGGAGGGCTAATGGGGGTACACGGATCTTCCGCTTACAGGAGAGAAGTGCTATGTCAAAAGACATCAAAATGATGTTTCATTAATTGGAGTGCAGAATATAGTTTTTGTTGAAATTATTTATTCCAGGGTGGTTGTATATGGTAAGTCTTGCCCTAGGCTAAATAATTCAGTTAGAAAGGTACTGTTAATAACTTTGGTATTGATGAAGATAGTTTGAATTATTTTGGGATTTTAACCCTTTTAGAGTAAACAATTACATATTTTATTCATATGTAACTGTTTAGATATGTTAACTCATAAAATTGAGGTTGTATTGCTTCAGATTAGAATAAGCAAAAACATAATTCTAGGAACTAGTTAGGTAATAATATATTTGTTTTAAGAAAAGAAAGAAAAAGCTTCCATTACTTCTGGATTATTGAACATATTTGTCCTAAATCTATTGTTATTACCTGATAATATATAACTGAACAAGAATTTCCTTATTGAAGATGACGCCATTCTTCTGCGTGTGGGAGTGTTGCTGCTTGTGGGTTCTGTCAGATTTAATTTTAAAAGGGTTTGTTGTAGTTCATCTGCTGATCTGCTTCTGTAAATTGTACCTTGGTAGTTAAATCTGACTGAAAAGGGGAAGCCCCATTGATACATAATGTTGTGGCGTTGCAGTTCCATTAGTTGGGGTTTCATGGATCGTCTTTTAGTAATAGTAATAGTAAGTTGGGATAGGTCAGCAAAAATTTGATAATTGTGTCCTTGAAAATTAAAGTTCCTTTTTTTCTCTTGCAGCAATTAGTATTTGTTCTTTCGTTCTGTAATAATGAAATTTTGTGATTATATCACGTGGAGGTCCATCTTTCTTTTTGGCTGTGAGGGCTCTGTGTACTCTGTCCAGTTCTAAATGTTCAATAGGGATATCTGGCTTTAGTTCTTGTAATAGAGCAGTAATAGTAGATTGCAGGTCTGTCACAGTTTCAGGTATTCCCCTTATGCGCAAGTTTGAACGTCTGGCTCTATTTTCGTAATCTTCGAGCTTAGTTTGAAGTATTAAATTCTCTTTTTTTAATTGTTCCAATTCTGTTATATTTTCTTGGGTTGTAATTTTAATTTCATCCATTTTTATTTCTAAGGCTGCGGTGCGGTTTCCCAGCTCTCTTATTTCTTTGGTTAGGCTTTTTGTTATTTGGTCTGAGGTTTGTTTTAAAGCCTTATGAAGCATCTTTTCAAATTGTAATAATATTACTGGGGATACTGAGGAGGCTTGTGGAGAAGTTTGTGAGAGGATTTGTTCTGTATCTGACTCAAATGGAGAGTCTTGCTGTGACATTTTCTGTCTGTGAGAGCGCCCTGATGCTGTATCTTGTGAGGTGACTGGAGCTGCTTCAGCTGCAGTGAGTGCCTGTGAGCTCTTTGTGAGGTGATTTTTATTTCTGCCACGGTTTCCTCCCAGTACCATATTTCCTGCCCAAACTTTCACAGTTTGTTCCCTGGGGCAAAAAGGTTCAAATGGATACCTTTTGAGCCTGCAGGCTCCGCTTTGTCCTTCTCTTCTCTCCTCAGCGGTGTGGAGCTCTAACAATGCATGTCTGCTCCGCTAGGCTCCGCCTCCTGCCCCCCCACCTAATAAATTTTTAAATGATATCACACCATCGAGTTTTCTTCTCTCATATACCTTTGAGATGCATTGGAACATGGGATCCGGTAACCTGCACAGAACCCTGGGGTGGTTCAAACGTGTAATTTGACTGAGTGTAACAGCTGAGTCACACGGTCTAAGGTGAGCATATTACCTAGGGGGTCACCGGATTGCACCAATGCATGGTCTGCGGCACAAGTGAAGTTATGAGCATGCCAACAAATAACACCATTGGACATCACGCATAAGCACTTTCTTACGATCTGTTCACAGGATTTCACAAATCACTCAAAAGATTTGTTCCAATAAGAACGGTTTATCACAAGAATTGTGTGGCACTAAAGCACCTTTTGGAATCTATTGGGAATTTATTTAATACTATTTATATATGCACTTTTAGCATGTTTGTTTGATTAGATTGTGTATATCCATATATATGTACATATGCACTTTAGTAAGTTTGTTCAAACTAGCATTTGAATATTATTTTTATTATTGAGCCACATTTATTTTTTGGGTAACTATATACTTATATTTTATTGAATATTTTCACAGCACAGATCACTTTGGATCATATAGGGGCACTTTATTATCACATTTGCTGTTTACCCAGTTGGGGGTATTGATTACATATATTTATTCATGGTTTTTCATACATGCGTCTGCAAGTATACATGAATTTGGTATACTATAGTACAGACCTGCATAATACAGCACACTTTGGCGCAGCGTAATTTTCTGTTGTACAGTATTAGGGATTGTCGGCTGTGCTACAGATGAGAAATATAGGTATGGGAGGTCTCTCTGCAGGTGGATACCAGATGAGAAGGGCAGCAAGACCCAGGAGAGCTGATGGTTGTGCAGACTGCTGTTTCAGTGGTGAGTGCAGTAGGCTGGATACAGCAGGTAAATACCACAGGCTGGAGCATCAGGTTAGTACAGCAGGCAAGTATAGCAGGCTAGGTACAGCAGGTAGGCACCTAGGCGGATCACAGCAGACAAGCAAGCAAAGAAGCAGGAGGCATAGGAGGCGTAGTCAGGGACGGTAGCAAAGGTTAGTGAGCAGGTGGGCAGCAAACAGGAGATCAGAGACGTGGTCAGAGAAGCCGAGGTCATACACAGGACAGGAGACAAGAGCAGATCCATGGACAAGCCGAGGTCAGAGCTCGGACAGAGACAAGAGGTATCCAAGGGCAAGCTGGGTGGATAACGGGTAATCCAGAAGCATAAGCAAAACAGGGGAACAGGAAGGAGGAAGCAGCAGACCGGTCAGCAATGTCCATATGCAACAGTCACTCTTTCCAAGGTCAGAGGGCGCCAGAATCTGCCACGCATTGCGTGCGCGGGCATGCACATGTGTGCACCTGTTAGCGGCCAATACATGTGCGTGCATTTCTGCTCAAACAGGCACGGCCATATTCGAAATTGGTCATGGTGCCAGGCCTACGGGCAACTCTACTCTGGCTAGTCTCCTGACAGTATGACATGGTTTGAGAGACCAAGGTTACCGCCCACACAGGGCAGATAGCAAATCCAGTCAAATCAAACTGGGACTTAGTAAAGGACTCTAACTGCCTGTCAGTTGAATCCCGAAAGGTGAGCATGCCCTCAACCAGTCTTAGTGGTATGGCTGTTAGGATGGATCACTGGTGCATCCATGGTGGGAACAGGCCACTGAATTACAAATCCCCTTTCAAATGGAAAATGTGCCGACACACTATCAGGTGGGGCCCACAACCTTTCTGGGTACTTCCAGTTCGCATAGGTCTTAGCAGCTGTATGAACTCTGAAAGACCAAAGGCCATTACAGCAGGCTGATCCTTCAGATACAGGGTAATATGCACTGCATCAATAAGGTCCGAAACAACCCCCTGTAAATCAGTCAATGGTAGGAGACTGCGGTGCCTCAAAAACAGTGTCTTTAGAGGCAGATTCTTGGTGCGCTGAATCTGAATCAGAGATATTGGCAGGGGACACTGGTTCAGTTTGATATAAGGACTTAGGGGAGTCAGAGACAGACTCAGCAGGGGCTGGTGCCAAAAGACATTTACAGCGCCACAGTAACTGAGCACAATTGGCTAAGAAGTCCTGAGTGGACATGGGGAAGGACTATGCCCCACTCAGATGAGCGGAAGACTCCAATGACTACGACTCTATGACAATAGCGATCCCAGGTTCCAGGTGTTGGTTTCTTCTGGGAACACCAAGTAAAGTCTCCTAAAACGTCTAGAAGAATATAGGCTCAGGTCACCCGTGGCAGTGGGATTGTCCACTTTGTGTTTTCGTGTTGTGTCTGCCCAGCGATACACAACCAAACCCCATTGTGATGCATGCCTCAGTTACTCACAAACCTGGGCAGCTGGTTGTAATGAAGGTTTTTGGTTCAAATATGGGATATCATTTTTAGTCACCCTCTAGAACAGCCTTTCTCAACTGGGATTCCTCCAGAGATTCCCAGGGGTTTCCTGAGCAATGAGGAACTTCTGCATCTTAGATGAATAACCACTGACATCAATGATGTTTTAGCTAACTGTAAGGGTGGGGTTTTCCGAATGGCCACAAATGTAAGGAGCATTCTTCCCAGTGATCATTACACTAATGTACCATCAGTTGTAGATAGCAGGGGTTTCCTGAGACCTGAAAATTATTTTAAGGGTTCCAATGTATTGAAAAGGGTTGATAAAGGCTGCTCTAGAAGTTAAAGAGTTGTGTCTTGAGCTTGACTGCCTCTGTTTACATGCTAATTAACTAACTAAGCCTGCTAGCTTGAAAGGGCTGGTTAAACAGAAAGCGATGTTGGCAGGAAATAGAGGGAGGCATGTATACATGCTTTTGAAGATTGAAGTACAGCAAACGTACAGTAAAGCAAGAGTAACTATTACCATGATAAAACCTGCAGTGTTGGGAATTTTAAAAAGGCACCCAATGGTGAAGATAGTGAGGTAATTGACAGTGCTTTAGCCTGAACTGTCTTTGCTTGCACCAACATGGCAGCAAATTTGTAATAGTAGCCCCGCCTACATCCGCCCACAGGATAAATACATAGCTATAGGAGCTGACGTCAACAACAACAGCCCATTCCCTCAATACATCCAGATTGAGGATAGCACGCTGGCAAACAACAGAGTACTTTAGTACTTAGTCAAAAGAGCTATATCTAGTACATTGGAATACAACTAAGGCAGAAGGCAACCACGCACAATCATCTCATTCTAATGCTAATTCAAAGACCCTATTACAGGTGCATCTCAAAAAAATAGAATATCATCAAAAAGTCATTTTATTTCAGTAATTCAATCAAAAAGTGAAACTCCTATTATATAGATTCATTATACAGAGAGCAATATATTTCAAACATTCCTTTCTTTTAATTTTGATGATTATGGCTTACAGCTAGTGAAAACCCAAATTTCAGTATCTCAGAAAATGAGAATATTACATAAGACCAATAAAAAAAAAAAAAAAAAAAAAAAAAAGGGATTTTTAATACAGAAATGTTAGCGTACTGAAAAGTATGTCCATGTTGTTGTGGAAATTTTATGAACATGTATTTTAATATGTATTGTCATAAGTGTCTCCCAGTGTTAGTACTCCCGCAACATGCTCTAAAGAGCTGACTGGGGCAGTTGGATGCTGGTTGAGATCCATTTGGTAGTGGAAAGCTCCTTGGGAATGTAGAGAAGTGTTTGCAGAGTGCGGACATTTCCTCCAGCAAAGGGCCCCGGTGCGATGCACAGAACGATTGTCTGGGGGGATGTGTTCGCTCTGCAAAGACATTATCGGTTTAGCAGATGTGCGCTCGTGTCACCCCTGTATGCCTGATCAACATATTTGTGGTGCTATGAGCATACAGCTGCAGATAATCTCTCATCCACAGAGACAGTAGTATAGTCCAGGTAAAATTTTGATCACTTTTATTGCTGTCTCAAGGCATGTAAACATGCCTTGTGACAGTAATAGGTGGTGACAGGTACTCTTTATGAGGGATCGGGGGTCTAACAGACCCCCGATCCCTCCTTTGCACTTCAAAGTATTCAGATCGCCGTTTTTGGCGATTCTGAATACTGTATTTTTTTTAAAACTAGCGCCATTGGCAGCCGAGTAAACGGGAAGTGACGTCATGACGTCGCTTCCGTGTTTACAATCAGGAGACTGGAACGAAGCCGTTCCCGGCTTCATGCCAGTCTGTCCCTAGCCGCTGGAGGTGGCGGATTGTCGATCGGTTCTCTCGGTGGGACTGGAGGCCTGTTAAGGGCAGTGGGAGGGGGACGTCCCCTCCCACTCCTCCTGTATAACAGCGAGCGGCTTTTAGCCACATCAGTTGTTATCCCTGGAAAGTCGATCGCCAGCTCTAAAAAACAGTACCAGGATGATGCCTGCAGCTGTGGGCATCATCCCGGTATAACCCCCGAAAGCCAAGGTCGTACATCTGCGTACACTTGGCGGGAAGGGGCTAAATTAATTTTTCCTGTGCTGTTACATCCTTATTTGGTCATATCCTGTGAGGTCACATCCTGTGTAGGAGGCGATTGGCTGTTGGAGGCTGGGCTTCCAGTTTGTGGCTTCCTGTTTGTATGTGAATAAAAGAACCAGTGAACTGCTCGGCAAGACAGTCGTGCTGAGATGAGGACGTAAGAATGTGGTAATGTCTGTTTGCTGGGGAAAGGGGGAGACATGGGTTATTTTTAAGGTGCATTATACCATTATGGCGAAGGGAGGCTTATTAGCGCAGGTGAGAATGGTTATGTATAGCCAATCTCTCCACCAAATTGTACAGTATATTATGCACTCGATACTTGATTGGGGCTCCTTTTGCATGAATTACTGCATCGATGCGGCGTGGCATGGAGGCGATCAGCCTGTGGCACTGCTGAGGTGTTGTGGAAGCCCAGGTTGCTTTGATAGCAGCCTTCAGCTCATCTTCATTGTTGGGTCTCTATCAGGGGAGGCAAAAAAAATTTTTTAAATAAAAACGATCGACTTCGAGGGTCGTAGCTCGGCGACCTTGGGACATTTGGGGCTCCTATCATCTATGTGTAAAGTGACTGGTGCTGCGCTGCTACAAATATGATCAATTAAATAAAGTGACATAAATATACATCAAAATATTGCTGCAAGAGATGGTGATGATCAATAAAATTGATATATATATATATATATATATAAAGACTTCAGTGATAATAGTGATAAGATATAAAAGGGAGTGAATAAAGTGATAGGTTCACTCTAAGTCTCCTGTGCAAAATAAAATAAAGGTGACATAGAAGGTGGGTGTCTTTTTCTCTCTTGTGCAGTGATACCTAAGTGCAGGGTGGCCTCTCACCTAATAGCTGTAAGGTAACAGCGTGTAGAAAAACAATGAAGGTCTTGGATGATGTAATCAATCTTGTTGTAAGCCTCTATGGATAGATACCAGCGGTTTCCACTAGGGGGCGTTTGATCGATAATCCCTGCCGAGATAGGTGTAAGGATATACTTCTTAGATCGACTATGTATTTTGGGTACCCCTCCCGGGTTCACCCATATGGATATGTGGAAGAAAAGGGAGTCCCAGATAGTGTAATAACGTAAAACCAAATGTTCTTTATTCAGCTTAAAAAAAATAGTAAAGGTCTTGTGAGCTACCAAATCAAAAGTTCCCCTATCTTATAAGAGTATTGTGACAGCTGCTAGCACTAATCACGTCCCATACGAACGTGTGAGAATCACAGATAAATGAATAAATCATGTGCTGCACTATCCCCTTAATGATCTGCTGAACCTGCAGCAAAAACATAAAAAACAAAAATTGTTATCTAAAGTGATGTGCCTATAAAATCAAATCCAAGAATATAATAATAATAATGTATAAGCGACTAAAGTCGTCATTCAGCTTTCAACATCATAAAAGGTGAATATACACACATTTCATAAAATATAAATGTTAATACAAAAGTGATCCATAAAGTGCTCAAGTGCATAATTCAATGATACTCTGACCACCCAGGATCAGTTTTCAGTATCCTTAATAATAATAATAAACGTGACTTGATAGGTGACTGTGACTATAGCGATCTTCAGCAGTGATTACACTCAGGTGCTCCCCACCCCCAAGGTAAAGTCCACTCACCTCAGAGCGTGTGACCTCGCAATTAAGTTTGGTCAATACACGCTTATGTATCATCAAAACAGATTCAGGTCAGGTTGTAAGGTCCAAACACTGCTCAAAGATGTAGCCTCCTCACATATACATATCAAAAAGAAACTCCATAGTGTGATATCGTTTTAAAAGATTTTATTTACTGCAAACAAAGCCCCATTATAGGGCACTCACTTGGGTCTGATGCGTTAGTGCACCGCTCTATAGCATGCCTTAATAGCGCAAAGCCGTGGATGAGATCGTGTGCTTCTACTCCATAAGGTAGACCAGCTGTCTCCTGCGCCGTCCAGTTCTTTATTCACCTAACAGATGTGGAACTCACATGAACAAAACAAGATAAAAGCATATATCCTATGAGCGGCGAGCTTGTACGCAAACATCACTTCCGGTGTGCCTGTCTGTCCCAAAAGTGTAGCGTCATGCCCACATGACTTCATCAGGGGACAGACAAATGACGTTTGCGTACAAGCTTGCCACTCACAGGATATATGCTTTAATCTTGTTTTGTGAGTATGATGTTATACATGGCTGATCTGGAGCCACCATAAATAACTATTGCTCCTGTTGGCTGATATATTTTGCCATAGATTGGCTGGCGCCAGGAAAGGAATATTACAGTATTTGATATAATTTGTCTGTTTTTCACAATGTAAGACTTCAAAGACAGGGTCACTCCTGGGGCTGTGCCATGGCTTTGAACTTGGAAAGTTTTCACTGCCTAACAAAATAAGAATCATCTCAAATACAGTACCTACATAGCAAAATTTTTGCTGCTGAATACACTGAATAAACAATTGTCTTAGGAAGAATACTCTTGTGTTGCACCAAACTCAGCACTGACTGCAGTGTTTAGAGGCTGTAGAACACTGAATTCTACTTTATCATTAGTCACGTGTTTTGGCCATTCATGCCATAATCACAGCTACCTGTTGAATCACAAACACCACTTGTAAATATTTCCCACACTCTATTGTGAGGGGAGGGGTTGCAAATCCTTATAGGTGCAGACAGGAACCAGAGGTAACCTATATCCATGCACTCTATTGGACAAGCACATATGGTATGATCTGTGACACAAATCTGTTTGAAAATGATATGTGCTACAATACACAATACATGCCAAACTGAGGCATCTCAGCGTTGGTTCAAACCAACGGGTACTCTAGTGCAGGGCTCAAAACTTCAAGTCATGAACTACTAGCCAGGCCTTAAGAGTTACTAGCCACCAGTGGCCCCACCCAACCCCTACCCTGCTCCCCCCCTAAACATGCCCTCATAAATTATCTTATTCAATTACATTGTTAAAGGTTTTATACAGAATTAAGTTACAAAAATAAATATTAACAACAACTTTATCAATGTTAACATAAAGCATATCAGTACCAGTCAGTGCAGCCTAACAGTGCCCATCAGTGCAGCATATCAGTGCTGCTTCATCAATGCAGCTTATCAGTGCCCAACATTGCCGCCTCATCAGTACCCATCAGTGCAGCTCATCAGTGCCCATCATTGCCGGCTTCATCAGTGCAGCCTCATCAGTGGCCATCAGTGAAGCATATCAGTGCCCATCAGCGTTGCCTTATCAGTGCAGCCTCTTTAGTGCCCATAAATGCAGAAGGGATCATAGGGAGGAATCGGGAGGATTGCATGCCGGATCACACAGATCGGGGATCTCCTGCTGTAACACAGCCTGGAGATGAAACGCCGGCTGCTGTCAAACAAAGTCCCACCTTCTGGACCAGTGTGCTGTCTATGAAAGGAGCTGGTCCAGGCGGCAGGACTTTGTTTCACAGCGGCCGGCGTTTCATATCCAAGCTGCGTCTTAGTGGGATCTCCTCTTTCTGTGTGATCCAGCTGGTTCCCATCCTGACAGTTTCTTGGCTGATCACTTCTGGTAGAAGCGGTGCAGCCTTTTACAGGGCATTAGAGCGGCCTGGGGGTCAGAGAGACAATTGCCCCCCAGCCGTTCTGATGCCCTGTAAAAAAGGCCGCACCGCTTCTGCCAGAAGCGAAAGCCAGGAAACTGTCGCCCTCAGCTAAGTTCCACTCACCAAATGCGAGCAGGCAAGTGGAAATATTGAGGGCTGCTCTAGTGTACAATTTAAAGATACACTATACTCCCCATTTGAGCAACCTCTGATGTAGATCACCTCTTCTGTCAGTAAAATACACCCTCTTAATACCACAAAAACTAAAATTAGGTCATATCGCCCCCATGGACTTCCATGAAAAGCTTAGAAACATCTATCAATAAAGGTCAAGTGATGCAGCCCACATACTCGAGAGCCTTTACCACAGTATATTGTTGCATGCATTGCAATTAATGTATGGCTGAATTTCAGTATCTGCATGTATTAACACCACATTTACATGAGCCCAGAACTGACAACTTGATTTTTTTTTGCCCTCTCTCCCGATTTGTAGTAACTGAAAAACGACTACCATTGTTCAAGTATCACAAATAAAAACAGAAGTGTACTGCTGCCCTTATGTCCCACTTTACTATAGGAAATTATGCTCCGTTCTAAGTTTTACCTGTTGCTGTAAGACCAGATGTTATTAATCAAGATAGCCACAATGTGTGAATTCTTGTGTATATGGTCACTAAAATAAAGAATAAAAAAGAGAACAGGTAAGTGTTTCCTAATTATGCATTGAGACTATTAAAATAGTGAGGACATGGGACTTTTAAAGGCACAGCATATTTTGGTACAATTAACATTTATTCAAATAATTGGTAATATTCGACAAGTTCAATCTGTATAAAAAAAAATTACAATAAAATACAATTATATATATAAAACCGATTTCAATACTGTGATTGCGCATAGTAGTCTTTACAGCTCAACGCATTTCACAGTCCTCTTCATCATGAGCTATCAATACAGACTTTCTATAAATGCCATCTAAATAGAACGACATCTTTTTAATAATCATATCATACTACAACATACATAATACAAAGCAAGTTTGAATTTAATTGCTCAATACCGTGCACAGGAATGTTCCCCCAGGGGTGGGGTTGCAAGGGCACAGGGTACACATAAATGTACGCGAGGCCCCAGAGTGCCCTTTCCTCCTTCCTTCTGGGACAATCAGGAACACATAAAAAAAAAAATTTTAAAAATCGCTGAACCTAGCTACTTTAATCGCAGCAACTACTATCCAATATAGCCACTATTTATGGTTACACAGTATTTCACACACATCTATTGCTGATATTGCGCGAAATATATTTTAAATATTTATTCATTTAGTGTTTATGTGAACACCTTCATTTTGCCGCAATATCTTTTATTATTTTTATTGTTTGACAAGAATCACTTAATTATATATATCCTAGTCACAATTGTTATTTATTATTTGTCCACCAGCGCGAAGGAAATTTTTTTTTTTTTTTTTTTTATAATTCACTGTTTGAGTTTTCACATATACCACCTTTGCAGCTAACATGGATGTATTTACCTATATTGAAAATAGAAAAGTAAATTTAGATGAGCTATTTAACCCACAAAATAAAACACGGAATACAGACCTAGAAAGTATGACTAGGAAATTAGGACACCATATGGAGAAAAAAAATCAACCTATGGTGGGATACTAATACGTTTGAAAGATATATTAGAGAAAACATTGTCCCCAGGAGATTAAGGTGGTAACTGCCACCCAATGATGGGTTAACTGACAAAGAATCAATGGAAGAATGGTTCACGTTCTTCAATGATAAAAGCATTGAAGGTTTAAAATTTCTATTAGAACGCAAACTGAAGAAAACCACAATACTGGAACAACAAATAAATGAAATCAAACAGAAAATGGAACCGTTCAAAGAAACAGCGGAATTTAAAAACTTGGCAACCCAACTTAACAAAGACCTAATTACTAAAGATCTAGAAGTGCAAAATCGGAAAATGAAAAAATATCAAAGGGATATTACGGATTATAAGACAAATCAAGTTTTTAAATGGCAAAGTAAAGTTGAACCTGACCCTCCTGCATCCACATACTCAACTCCGGAAAGAGAAGTTAGAATCCAGGATCCTACAACATCACATATACTCAATCCACCAAGATGGGAAGAAAGAGAAAGACGAATGGAAACACCACGCCCATATCGAGATAGACCTAACACAAGCGGCCCTAATCACATAAGAAGAAATGAAAGAGATACATATGGAGATACACCAAGAACTAACTACAACCAAAGAAACAACTATGGATATGGACAACACACCCCAAAAAGAGGAGGAAAGAAGCCGTTTAGGAAACCGTTTAATAATAGAAATTGGCAACAAAATGAAAGAAATCCAAGAGAAAATAGAATACCATCATATCAACAGGAATACCGTAACGGATATGGACCCACTCCGGTTCCCACGTATAACAGATTTGACCCCATTAGAGACTATCAGGATCAACATTATGAAGACCCATACCACTATAGAAACCAACAAAACTATAATACACAAAGGCCTTTTTTAGAGAGAGAGAGAGAAGAGATTACTCCCCTCGAAGACCCCCTCAAGAGGTGTATCACTCACCCAGGAGACGACCCCAAGAAGAATACTCACCCAGGAGATGAGTTCAAGAAGTACACACGAGAAACACCCCAGAACGAAGAGAGGACGAAGATCAGGGAAGAGACTTCAAAAGAAAAAGAGAGTAGTTGGAGAAAATGTGGTAAACATAAGCGGGAAACCAATAACAACAGAAGAATTGGCAGTACTTGACAAAGGCCTTAAACATGCACCTAAAAACAACCTTAATAAATTCAATACATACATAGGGATACAAAAATATATGAGGAAAATCAACATCAAAAAATATATGATGAATAATTTGTGGAAGCCAGAAAATCCAAGGATTGAAGTCGTACAGCCAGAAGTACATAGCACATTACGGAATGCCTCATTATTCAACCCTCAAATGTCTAACAACCAGAATGTGGAAGTCTTCAAAAATCTAGTCTTACAAGATATAGACTCTATAAAGATTAAAAAAGCTGCAGACCCTATACATATAAAAAAGGGCATAAAATGTCTGACAGAAAGAAAAGACATTATAATCAGGCCGGCGGATAAGGGAGGTGCAATAGTGCTACAGTCAAAAGAGCAATATCTAGCCGAATTAAATAGACAGCTACAAGACGAAACAACCTATACCAGACTACTCGGAAATCCAACTACAAAATACAAGAAACAACTAGAAGCTATAGTGGACCTAGGGAGGAAGAAGAATATACTAAATTCAAAAGAAACCAAATATCTAGTACCGGAAACCTGTCGAATACCGATAATCTACACAATTCCCAAAATCCATAAGAACAATGAGAACCCACCTGGAAGACCAATAATCAACAGTATTGATTCCCTAACATCTAGAATGGGACAATACATAGACTACTTCATACAACCAGCGGTCCAACAAACGCAAGCGTATTTGAAAGATACCAAACACACACTACAACTTTTGAGCACAGTGCCAGCATTAGAGGGAAGAACACTACTGGCCACCGCTGACGTCACATCGCTCTACACAATTGTACAACACCACGATGCAATTTCAGCAACAAAATGGCTTTTAAGGAAATACAGTACCCAAATTTGTAAACAAAGAAAATATTTATTGAAGTGCCTCGACTTCTGCCTTAAGTGCAATTATTTCTGGCACAATCAAACTTATTTTAAACAACTAGTGGGAATAGCCATGGGTGCTAAATTTGCACCAGGAGTGGCAAATGCATTTATGGCACAGTGGGAAGAAACAGCAGTATATACAGACACCCCCGCCGAACTAACATTGTACAAAAGATTTATAGATGATGTGGTCATAGTCTGGAATGGAGATAGAGATAGCCTTGAAATGTTCCTTAATAAATTGAATGACAATGAGAAAAATATCAACTTGGTATGGAAAATAGATGAGAAAGAAATAAACTTCCTAGACTTAAATATAAGCCTAGAGGGACAGAAGATAGTAACCAAAACGCACTTTAAAAACGTAGATGCCAACAGCTATCTATCAATAGATAGCTGCCACTATAAACCATGGCTATACAATATACCAAAGGGCCAATTTACAAGACTCAAAAGGAATTGTACAAAAGAAGAAGACTATCGGAATCAAGCACAGGTGATTGGAGAAAGATTCAGGGCAAAAGGATATGATGAACACTGGATAAAAAAACAGATTGAACATGTCAACCTGATCGATAGGAAGAAAATGCTTGAAGAACAACCCAAGAAAAGACTACAACAAGAGGCACCTAGTATAATACTAGACTTTAATATACAATATAAAGATGTAGCAAAAGTCATTCAAAAACACTGGCACATCTTAAAAAATGATAGGGACCTCAAAGAAATACTACCAGAAAGGCCCAATATAGTATACAAAAGAGCACCGACTATTAGAGACATAATCGTGAAGTCAGTTTTTGACCCTCCCCCAACATCCACATATACATTTTTTTCAGGAAAAGGATTTTATCCCTGTCGCAATTGCTACGCATGCCGCCACGCGAAAAAATTTCAAGGAAAACGTAAAGATTTTACAGCCACTAACACAGGACAAAATTTTAATATTAAGGATTTTATAGGATGTCATACAAAAGGGGTGGTCTATGTGTTGCAGTGCAGCTGCAACCTTCAATACGTAGGCCGCACAAAAAGAGTGCTCAAAACACGAATAAAAGAACATGTACAAAATATAAAATCTGGCTTCCCCAAACACAATGTGTCTAAACACTTTGCATTAGTACATAATAGAGACCCCTCGCAACTCCAATTTTGGGGAATTGAAAAACATAAACCAACATGGAGAGGAAGCCATTTGGTTCGTGATATTAGCCGTAAAGAATCCAGATGGATTCACACTTTACGTACCCTGGTACCTGAGGGTCTAAACGTGGAATTTGACTTAAACTGTTTTTTAAATAATTTTTAATTTTTTATACGTTTTATAATGTTCAACATTAAATAAATTATTTAATACTTGAAAAATCATTTGAAGATTAAAACACCTCCAACACATTATTTTATATAATAAATTATAACACTTACTCTCCCCCCATTGCTGGTGATTATCCCATTATATAATGAATTTTAATACGATTGTGTATTATAGAGGATATTGCAATTATTTATGAATGTCACCAATATCTATTATTTATTATTAATATATATATATATATATATATATATATATAGATTATTTCTGTATTATTATTATTGGATGAGAATTGTTTTTAACATGAATTGTAACTAATGTTTTTAATATTATGTATAGAATATGTAGATTAGTTGGTTGACCTATCAAGGCACTCTCATACATGCTTCATTCATACATTAAAACAACAGCAATCTGCAATTTATTTATAATAGATCTCCAAATGTGAAGACGCTGCAAACACATAGATTTAATTTTACACACATTTTTACTGTAGAAGGGCTTCTTCAAATATCGTAGTGAATATAACAAAGGAACCTGTTGTATTACCCTCTAGAACTCCTGCAATATAATCCCCGTTCTGATAGACGCTAATCACAATAGGATTTAGCATGTAATTTTAACCCCATCAAAAAAATGGCCGCCCACATAGGATTACAACATGTAGAGAAACATTACATCACACATATCTACAACAAAATGAAGGAGAACTAACTTCTTAAATCTAAAGAAAAATGGCCGCCGAGAAAAAACGAATATAACCATAAGTAAAATGGTGGATTTAGAACTTCCGGTTTCAATACACAGTCCGCCGAGTAAAACGAATACAACCACAAGAAAAATGGCGGTTTGAGAATTTCCAGTTTTATTATACATAAGCGAACATAGAACAGCCAATCCGGTTCCCCAGATGAAGACACGTGACGGTGTCGTACCGCGTAGGGATTGGCTGGAGCGGCATACACAGACTGAAGCACAAGTGAGAGGGCGGTGAGAACGCCACACCATTTACTCATTTACTCTGCCTATTTTTAATGTAACAAATGTAAGAGCAACACCTAAATAAATATCCCCCTGTTTGTTTTTAAAACGTTAATACACTAGTGGAGCCTTCTTTCTCTCTCCCCTCCTCCCTCATTTTTATTTACTGAGTTTATCAGAGCGGAGTGATATAGAAGAAATCATGGAGAGATAACAGCAAAGAAAGAGAGACTCCTAGACACTGCTTCTACTGCTTAAAGACACAACCACTGAAAGCCTGATTAATACAAATTTAAGGTGAGAGTTCTGTGAGACCACAGTAGGAGGCATCATTACAGGAATATTATACTCAGTATACAACAAAGAATTAACTTGAATAGAAGAATTTTTTATGAACTTTTTTATATATATTGCCACCTATCCTCTATCTCTAAGGACTTTTTACATTTTATCACCTGCATTTCAAAGGCTATATTTTAGTGAATTGTGACTGTATTTATTTTTTGGAAAGATTATTGTTGGCGCTTTCTATTGTTTAGGATATCATCTTTGATTGGTTGAATATTTATTTCACAGAAGGATTTTTATTCACAAGGTTACATATTTATTTCACAGAAGGATTTTTATTCATAAGTTTTTTATTCACGCCAATTTATTTATTCACATATATTATTTATTTCACAGGAAGATTTTTTTTCACAAGCCTTTATTCACGTTAATGTATTCATCAGATTTTAGCATGTTTTTTATTCACGGATATTTTCTCACATTATTATAATAGATATATATATATACACGTCTTTTCACTTCTCTAATATAGCACCAGCACTTTATCTATAACTAGTGGCAACTATTATAGGCTGCAACGTAGAGATTGCTGACCCTAGCAACCTCAGTTACAGCAATCCCGTAATATAGCACCATCACTTTATTTAAAGTTATTAGCAACTGCTATACGTCATAACATAGAAATCGCTGAACCTAGCTACTTTAATCGCAGCAACTACTATCCAATATAGCCACTATTTATGGTTACACAGTATTTCACACACATCTATTGCTGATATTGCGCAAAATGTATTTTAAATATTTAATCAGGAACACATATATTGCCTGGAGTGTCTCCAGGTCCCTCTCTTCCTCCTCCACAGGCCAGGAACAGGTTGATTTCCATGAGAGGTCCTTTTCTCTAACACATCCTTACTGAAAGAGCTTGTTAATAATTGATGGCTTATTCACCTTGCAGATTTTGTCAGTTTTTGCCTGAAATGAAGCCGCATACTGCCAAAATTGGAGCATGTTGAGTCTTATAGACTTATAGCCGGTACCATCTTTTATGGGGTATATTTTAAATTAAAATCAATTATCAATGTTTTAAAATGGCCTGAAATGTAAAGAAATCCTTTGTCATATTCAGCAATTTTTTTTTTTATTCTCCCCCTTTTTTTCCTTTATAGACTCCTCTCAACTGAGGGAATCTAAACTAAATTTGTGAGGAAGTTTTTTCTGCTTACTATTTGGATTCTTTAAATTATAATAGCAGTGATGAGATGAATTTGCTTTTCCATACCGCACAATAGACTCTAGAAGGTAATTAATAGAAATCAATGTTCATTTTCTATAGTCCCATTCACTGAAACTATAAAACTACTAGACCACTGCAGCTACCAGATCACAATCTAACCAACTGGGATAGATATAGAACAACAAAAGTTTAATATTCCTTTTATTCTAGGAAAGAGGTAAATGATTTTTCTAACCTTTTCCAAAAGAGGTTTATTATGCTAAACTAGACAAGTCTTGTAAATAAATGTAATATAGGAAAGTTATTTAGAAATTAAGCAAATAGGACTACGTTGGAGGAGAAGGGGGAAGGAGGAAAGGGCACTCTGGGGCCTCTGTGCATACATGTATGTGTATCCTGGACCCTTGCACCCCCACTCCTGGGGGAACAGCCCTCTGCAGGGTATTGAGCAATTAAATTCAAACTTTCGATGTATTATGTATGTTGTTGTATTATGATTATTATGATATGATTACTAAAAAGTTTGTCATTCTATTTAGATGACATTTATAGGAAGTCTGTATTGATAGCTCCTGATGAAGAGGACTTTGTCCGAGAAACGCATTGAACTGTAAAGACTGCTATGCGCAATCACCAGAGTATTGAAATCAATTGGTTTTATTATATACAATTTTGTACAATTTGACAAGTTCTATCCATGTAATTTTTTGTTATATGGATTGAACTTGTCAAATTTTACCAATTATTGAAATAAATGTTAATTTTACCAAAATATTCTGTGGATTAAGTCGCATGTCCTCACTATTTCAATAGTTTTGATGCATTAAGGTTAGGAATGCGGCACAGAGTTTGTATCATAATTTTCTGATCAGATTGTCTCCTAATTATGATTATAATATCATGGTATTCTGCAGAGAAGGTAGCCACAAAAGTGACATGCTGATCGGCAAACCACTTAAGTCTGGATTCACTACTCGTACTATTCTTCAAGAGTCTTTCCCTGGTTTTGTTATAAGCAATATTTTTAATTCATCAACCTGGGTAGCCTCTATTTTTCAGTCTGTTTTCTACTATAGTGCAACTCAAACAAAATATAGAGCAATTTCTTCCCGCATGTATGAAGTTTCCAACCGGTGTCAATCTCTTGTGAAGGTTTGTGAAGGATGACAGCTTGAAGCCAGCAGTGTGGAACTGCTTGCACATACTTTCCAGGAAGGTCTTAGTGAGCCCGTCCCTGCTTCTTCCATCAATGTCACATCTAAAAAGTTAATAGCTGTCGTTCCACTTACGGGAGAAATGCAAGTTTAGGAGATTATTGATTAGGTAATCCACAAAGCCATGTAAGTACTCCTTATTCCCCTCCCACAGCATATATAGTTCTTAAAAGGGTGGTTTTAACCATAAAAATGGAAAACTCTACTCACCACCCCATATGCAGATTTGCCAAGAAAGGAGAAAATTTGGCGCCCATCCACACATCACATTTTGTAAATACACTCTATATAATAAAAAAGTTGAGAGTTAACAGGAAATCCACAGAAATTAGCAGGAATTGCTGCAACTCTGCAGTATATACCTCTTTAGATGGCATTTTAATGCTGTCAATGCTAGGTGATGAGGGATCAAGGAGAAAAGGGACTCCACCATCCAACGTTACCCATGTAGAAGCTGCGCCCCATGGTGGATCACAAATATATGATAGTTTCATACCTGTATCCTTGATGTTACCCAGTAGTCTCATAACCAATGGCTGCAAATGCATATCCACCCACTCTCTTAGATGTTCCAACAGTCAATCGGGCAGTCCCGTATGGGAACACCCGATTTATGGACTTCGGGAAGATGATGGAAAAAGGGGGTGATAGGGGTATCCACCATAAGGTATTTAGCTGTTTTAGTACTTAAAACTCCAATTCTCTTACGCTGTTCAATCGACTCCAAAGTAACCTTCCGAAAGCCCTGGTAGGATCTTGTTACAGGGTCTGATAAGTGATGGAATCTTGGAGCTGTCCTACAGCCTCCTCCCTATATTGTGAGGAAAGTTACTAAACCCATTACAGTAAAATCGGTCTGTATATGCAGTAAAGCATGCTTGTTATACTCACTGTGGAACCTAAGGGGTTAATCCTGCATATTGTGTAAAAAGGCTGTTTGATCCTGTATGCACAGATTCCCCTCTTCTTCCACTGATTTTAGAACAGGTCCGGATAAAAGTCTGGATGGAGTCAGGCTGCACATGCTCAGTTTGGTGTGTATTGCTAGAGCTGTTTTTTTTTTTCTTGGGAGAGTGCATGTGATCATCACATGGCCAATCAGCACTGTCCAGACAGAGAGTAAGGGGTCGTGCATCCTGATAGGACAGCTCAGTGCAGTATGAAAACTCTTCCTACAAGCTATAACCAAGAACTGAAGTCACAAGACTGTTATATACTGCTGATGAGAAAAGGGATTTAGCATTTTCTATTTACTAAAATTATTGCATTTCAATGTTCTGTGTACTGTGGGAGACCAGATATAGTGAATGCAGGTTAATGGGTTTAGTTGCACTTTAAGCACTATGACTGTTCCACCTTTATCTGTTGTCCTTATCAGATCAGTGATTTCTACACCTTAGGAAATATACAGCGTTATCACTTGGAGACACCAAAATGTAATACATCAATCACATATAATAAATTGAGTTTATTTTAATATAAAAAAAGTAAAGCACTTAATTGGGTTATTTACACAGACATGTCACTGAAAATAATTCACAAGTGAAATTGCTATCATTTCCTGACTATACTTTACATTCTTGTAATGCTTCATCAAGATGTACAAGTTTTGCACTTTCTTCCCAAAGTTTCCTTGCACTCTCCCCATTCAAAGCTTGGGGAGCAGGCTCTTTTTCTCTTAGTGCATTGAAATATTTTCCAGACGTGCCTTGGAGATCTTCAGCTACAGCAAGGTAGATGCTGGACTGTGCCGCCTGTTTTGGTGATTTTATCAAGAACCAAAATATGGGACCTGCAACACGAAAACACCTTTTTAGCATTAATAACCACCAGTTATTTATCAAGTTTAGTGTAGCTATTCATTAACAGTGCAGTTGGTAAAATGGGCCATACACTGAGCGAATTTTGGTTGATTTCTAATGAACCGGAAGAAATGTGTTCAATTTGGCTGAAAAATCAAACAAAATGGGCAAAAAACTGCTTGCTAAACAGCAGCTGCATCAATTCAGATGCAAATACTGTTCAAGTATTCCAAAATCTGGTAGCACCAGCTGTCAGAATCAGGGCAGCTATCAGAAATTGTTGATTGTTGGGCCCCTTACACAGCTTTAGGCCTGGGCACCACCCCCCCCCAAGCCTGACCACCAACATTTCCCAGGGTTTGCCCACGGGCCATCCCACCAAATCCAAATACCAGCCAGCCACCTCACCTTTACGCACTTAGCCCCCCCTCAATCCTGTATATATGTCAGCCCCCCACACACCTGTATATATATACACATCAGCCCCCTCCACACACCTGTATATATGTCAACACCTCCCCCACACACATATATATATATATATATATATATATATATATATATATATATGTCAGCCCCCCCACACACCTGTATATATGGCAGCCCCCCCCCACACACACATTATATATATATCTCTCAGCCCCCCACGCACACCTGTATATAGGTCAGCGCCCCCCCCCAAACTTGTATATATGTCAGCGCCCCCCCACACATCTGTATATATGTCAGCCCCACCCCGCACTTGTATATATATCAGCGCCCCCCACACAAACACACCTGTATATACATGTCGGTGCCCCCCCACACCTGTATATGTGTCAGTGCCCCCCCCACACACCTGTATATATCAGCCCCTCTCACACCTGTATATATGTCAGCCCCCTCCCACAGACCTGTATATATGTCAGCTCTCCCCACACACCAGTATATATGTCAGCCCCACCCCCCACCTGTATATATGCCAGTTCCCCCCACAAACCTGTATATATGCCAGCCCCTCACATACACAAATCGTTAACACACAAGGCTCTGGCCCCTCCCTGTACACAAACAGCCCCCCTCCCTTTCCTTTACAGCCCCTACTTGTAGAGATGTCTTCCTACCTAGTCCCAGCTCATTTTCACAAAGCTGACATGTTGCTGAGAGTACAGATTACATGAGGGGTGCACATGCACATAGTAGCCAGGGGTGGCAGTAAAGAGCTCGATGTCTGAGCTCAGTGACAAGAGAACAGCAGAAGCTGTGAAATAATTTCTGTAATGCACAGCACGGCTCCCCTCCACTGGTCCTGCCTTCTTCTGGCCAAGGCGGACCCCTTACAAATGTGACGGCTGTACCCCCCTGATGGCGGCCCTGGTCAGAATACAAAAGCCACAGCAGGAGATTTGTCCATCTGTTTTAGAGGTGTATGGCCAGCTTTAAACTACTATAATGGTTACAAGTGTTTAATAGCAAATGTTTCTCTCACCCAGTACTGAACTAGAAAATGAAGATTTGTGCATCCCTGTATGTCTGCCGAGTTCTGTGTCTGCAACACCTGGATGCAAAGAATTTGCAGTCACCCCAGTCCCTATAAAGAAAAATGGAAACGTAAAATTTGAAATATACACACTTAAACATAAAATTGAACTGATTTTAAACAATATGACGCTCTGGTAATTGACTGTTGAATCACAGGGGTGGGCTTCACACTGTGAGGAGCCAAATCTGAACAAAAAGACAAAACAAAAACAAATCTGAAGAAAAAGCTGAGGTCGTGTGAACAGTCTTTGCCTAACATCCAAGAAGTTCCACAAGACAACAAAAATTGATATTGTACACTTGGGGGGATACAGGGTTTTCCTTTTCACACATGAGCTGATTATTGGATAACAGCAGGTAGACTGCCTCACTTAGCGGTTTGTTTGAGGAAGTAGAATGGCCTGCAACTGTTTTTTTTTACATGTAAAAATCTGTATTTTTTTGCTAGAAAATTAGAACCCTCAAAGATTATATCGTTTTTAAAGCAGAGGCCATAGAGAATAAATTGGTGGATTTTGGATTTTTTTTTTTTTTTTGTCACACAGTATTAACACAGCAGTTTTTCAAATGCTATTTTTTTTGGGAAAAAATACACCATTTTGAATTCTAATGCATAAAAACGCTATATATAACCTACATTTTTGGCAAAATATAAAAGATGATGTTACACTGAGTAAATAGATAATCAAACATTTCATGCGAAAGCACTTTAAATTTTTTTTTTACATCATTAACTTAAGAATTTTTTTTATCACTTTCATTGCCGTCACAAGGAATGTAAACATCCTTTGCAACAGCAATAGGCATGTGACAGGTACTCTTTTTGGAGAGATCTGGGGTCTATAAGACCCCAAATCCCTCTTCTGCCCTCAAAAGTATTTGAGCACACCAAGATCGGTGTGTTCGAATGCTTTTGATTTTAGAAAATGGCTTTGTTGACATCCGGATAAACCGGAAGTGATGTCAGGTCATCACTTTCGGGTTATCATAGCCAAGGGGCCGGCTGGTTTATCAGGACTCCCAGTAGGAAGAAAGATCCAGGTAAAACCGCAGAAAGAGGCGAGAGAGAGAGAGAGAGGAGGTCCCCTCCCACAGCTTGTAAAAGCAATCCAGCAGGTAGTTAGCCACTTAGATTGCTTTTACAAAAGAAACAACTATCAGCTCTAAAAAAAAAAAAAAAAAAAAAAGCAGTGCACCTGCAGGCATCATCCCGGTATAACCACTTGAAGTCTAGTGATGTACCAGGTATGTGACTGGTCACCAAGTGGTTAAGGCCTCACTCACACGGGTGCTGACACCTGTAGTCTATGAATGGGTTGTGTTTTTATGCGGCTTGAGCCACCAAATGTTGCGTGCAGGCAGTCCATTTAAGTCTATAAGGACACATCTGTTGCATGGACGGAACTACTCATCCAAATTTGTCATACATGCGGGTGAGCAACCCCAAATTCACATAGTCTGCGTTTAGGGCTGCTCACCCGCATGTTTAGCATAGATCTAAAAAGGCTGCCTGCCTGCAGCACCTGGCAGCCTAAGCCGCATAAACGGCCCATTCATAGGCTATGGGTGTAAGCACCAATGTAAATTAGGCCTAAATTGAAGCCCTCTGGGAAAGAGGTATGCTTACATTATATTAAAATGACAAGAACAAGGTGTTTTCTTAGGACTGACTCACCTTGTAGCCTTTTTGCCAGTTCATTTGTAAACAAAACATTAGCTAGCTTGCTTTGGCAATAAGCTGCTTTTGTGTCATATTTCTTCTTCTCCCAGTTTAAATCCTCAAAGTCAATCTCCCCTGCTATGTGAGCTAAGGAAGAAACATTGATGATGCGGGACTGACCAGAGTTCTTCATCTTGTCAAGCAGCAGGTTAGTCAGAAGGAAGTGACCTGAAAAAGTTGTGATTATGAGAAGGTTAAATAAATAATTAACTGAAAAATACCCATTTTATTTAAGATAACAATGTGAATGTTAAATAATTCATGTATAAAGGCTATTCAATTTCAGGTGGGACTATACTATTTTCTTTACTGACATTTTTTACATGACATGCCTTATATGTCGAAAGTTTAGATGTAAACCCTACCTGAGCATTTTGTGTGCTAAAGCACTGTGTATCATAAACTGCTTTATTTAATTCCCTAGCATGGGACATCATGCTGTGGAACATCAACAAACACATTGTGAGCAGGAAGGGGTAATGGAAGCTACGAATTTAAAAATACTGAAAAATTATTAGTGATTGAGTTTACGAATACCTCATAGCTCAATTTCGCCAATATGAATATGCATCACTCAGGGCTGGCCCTACCATGGGTCCATGGGACCCAGGCGGCAAGTGGAGAGGGGCAACAGAGCAGGGCCGCCGCTACCTACACCATCCATATTGAGTGCAGACTCAGTGGGAGTGTCGAGGGCTGCCTGACACAGCGTTGTCCTGCACGGCCACGGAACTCTTACTGAGTCTGCGCCCGATATCAGTGACAGCCAGAGATCAATGTGAGAGCGAGTCTCCTCCCTTGCTCCGCCCAAATGACAGAGCCAGGAGGAATTTTCTCACACAAGCTCCTGAGCAGGGGTGGCGCCAGGTGAGTGCAGGCCATAGAAGGTGGTGGGGGGGTCAGGGAGGAGTGTAGAGTCAGTATACTGATCGGCCGTTCCAGCACCGAGATCCCTCCATCTTTTACTGACACCCCATTCCCGAACAGAGTGATCTGGAGGGGTGACAGGGACAGCCCAGACTGGAGGAGGGAGGGATAGTACACAGCACAAGGAAGCTCTGCATATACTACCCTAGCCTCTCTGTATAACCTAGTAGCCTCTCTGTATAACCTTAGTAGCCTCTGTGTATAACCTTAGTAGCCTCTGTGTATAACCTTGGTAGCCTCTGTGTATAACCTTGGTAGCCTCTCTGTATAACCTTGGTAGCCTCTCTGTATAGCCTTAGTAGCCTCTCTGTATAACCTTAGTAGCCTCTCTGTATAACCTTAGTAGCCTCTCTGTATAACCTTAGTAGCCTCTCTGTATACCCTTAGTAGCCTCTCTGTATACCCTTAGTAGCCTCTCTGTATACCCTTAGTAGCCTCTCTGTATACCCTTAGTAGCCTCTCTGTATACCCTTAGTAGCCTCTCTGTATACCCTTAGTAGCCTCTCTGTATACCCTTAGTAGCCTCCCTGTATACCCTAGTAGCCTGTCTGTATAAACTAGCCTGTCTATATACTACACTAGCCTGTCTATATACTACACTAGCCTGTCTATATACTACACTAGCCCTTAACCCATGTAGCACTAACTCTCAGTGGAGCTGCTGGTTTAAGCGGACTGTTACCTTCACTCTCGATACCTCTGTTTCACCGGCACTGGGTCTAGGGTTCCGTGTAATTGAATGCAATACCCTTTTTGCGGGACACGATCTTTGCTCACCTGGATAGGCCTCTCTCACTTGCCTAGCAGCCAGTACGTAGCACGAACAAAAGTCTCTGCCACAGACTTGCTTGAAATAAACCCGTACGATCCTCTGCCACAGGATGTATTGGTTCGTGATGAATGTCAGACACAGTACTTGGACCTTTAAGCCAACCCGGCAGTACCATGTAATAAGACTACTTCAGGATACGTCCTCCAACCGAGTCACCAGGCCCCTCTCCAGACCAGCACGCTGCATGATCCTTCCATGACGGGTCCTCCCCTGGGATCTTCTCGGTTGTCCAGCTTCTTCACTCTGGATAGACAGCTCAGGACCATTCCTCGGCTGCTGTGGTAGGCCCCAGACAGGCTTCTGGGCCCACCAAAACGCCGCAGCGATGCGGGCCTCCGGAATGGAGGACAACGAGGTGGTACTCTAACACATACCTGTCGGCCAGGAGGGCCAGCAGGAGGCTGAAAAACGAACCCCTAAACATGGCGTCTGTCCCATAATTACCTTCTCCCAGAATGCAACTCAGAGGACCACCTCCACCGAGTTGTCTCCGTGACAGAGGAGCACTCGTCCGCTTTAACACGTTGCTTTTCCAACACCCGCCGATGGTGACGATACCCACCGGCACAATGTGGAACCACACGCAACGTCAGCCAAGCTGGAACAGAGGCAAATCTAACTTCCTATAACGAGCAATTCACTAAATTTACCTATCAGATGGTAGATCATAAATCTACCAGCGCTACACCTAGGTTCACACTTATGTGTTTAGAAGCAGCACACACTGAGCTTGGCAGTGAATGGCTGTGCAGCAGGGGAATGTCAGGACAAGTCTGATCATTGGAGGAGAGCAGGCTGAGTTCCCAGCACAGCTAGAGAACTGACCAGGCTGTGTTCTTGTTCTCTTGCTTAGCGTGATCAGTTTTTAGTAGGAAAGCAGAGGGACTGGCAGGAACACCAGGGATTTCACATAAAGGAAGCAATACAGAGAGAACAGGATACTTTCCTATACAAGTACACGGTACAGCATGGGTTGGTATTTCATCAATATTACATACAATTACCTAAGAGATGCAATTAAAACATTAGCCAACACTTGTAAGTGCAGATTGAGTGTTAAAATTGATCTATCATCTAGCTACAAATCTGATGGAGGCAGTCATTATCCAATTTAGAAAATGCATACTATTTTCAGGGCAACAAAGCATCCCTTTGGCATTAATGTGACTAGGTGTTTGCCTAGGATTAGAAAAGTATTTTGGTTGATGACAGATTCCTTTTAAGTTTATCAAATGTTTTGTAAGCTTTATATCTTGGCACGTCACAGTGTTTCATGGTAGAACCAAAGCATGTCAAATCAATGTCCATTAAAACGTTCAAAAACTTTACCCAAATGGTTGACACCAAACTGCATTTCAAACCCATCCTCTGTCTTCCAATGAGGGCACCTCATTATTGCAGCATTATTAATGAGAATGTCCAGGTGTTCCACTTCTAAAGAAAAAAATAAAAATAAATAAATAATATATATAAATAATATAAAATTGCACAAAATTACGATTATTATTATTATACAGGATTTATATAGCGCCAACAGTTTACAATATGAAAGGGAGACAATACAGTTATAATACAATAAAATACAAGAGGATTAAGAGGGCCCTGCTCAAATATAAATGCTTGCATGTGTGCAAAGTTCCAAGTATCACCACAAAACGAAATTACTTTTGTTTTAAAAATGAAAATTTGGTTCTATTAGCAACGTGCTGGTCAGGTTTTTAGTCGATGCATTAATTTTCAGTGCCAGTCTCCCAGCAGTGGTTGCTTTTGACACAGGCTTTTGAGGCAGGGTGAATAATAATAGCTGGTCAGTGTTTTGTCTACTCGCTATTCCCTAAAGCAAGATGTTGCAGTTAAACCCCACTGAATCCCTAAAACAAGCACTTACAGTGCCTTGAAAAAAATATTCATACCCCTTGAAATTTTCCACATTTTGTGATGTTGCAACAAAAAACTTTTCATTGGGATTATTGGGTATTTTTATTGGGATTTTATCCGACAGACCGACACAAATTGCCACATAATTGTGAAGTGGAAGGAAAATGATAAATGGTTTATCAAATTTTTTATAAATATCTTAAAAGTGTGGCGTGCATTTGTATTCAGCCCCCTTTACTCTGATAGCCCTAACTTAAATCTAGTGGAACCAATTGCCTTCAGAAATCACCTGATTAGTAAAAAGAATCTCAGTATAAATACAGCTGTTCTGTGAAGCTCTCAGAGGTTTGTTAGAGAACCTTAGTGAACAAACAGCATCACGAAAGCCAAGGAACACACCAGACTGGTCAGGGATATATTTGTGGAGAAGTTTAAAGCAGGGTTAGGTCATGAAAAAATATCCAAAGTTTTGAACATCTCATGGAGCACTGTTCAATCCAACATTCGAAAATGGAGAGTTAGGCCCCTTCCACATGGGGCAGGTCCATTTAGCGGAGTCCGCCAGCTCAACAGGAGATAACTCCGTTGATCTCCGCTGAGCCGGCGGATGACAGGTCCGTCTCTGCTCACTGAACGGGGAGGGACCTGTCAGAGCCCTGCTGATTCCGATGGGGAGATCAGACGAAAACTGAAAGCATGTCCGTTTTCATCAGATCTCAGCCCTTCCGATCTGCCAATACGGATGGTAGATGTATCGCCATAAGTCTGTCTTGAGCGGATCGGATGGCAGGCGGGTGTCAGCGGACAAATCTCCGCTGACATCCACCTGCTCATAGGAGTCAATGAATGGCCTGCTCGGGTCCGCCTGAAAAACGGACAGGCGGATCAGAGCGGGCGTGTCGTGTGAAAGGGCTCTTTGGCGCAACTGCAAACCTACCAAGACAGGGCTATCCACCTACTGACAGACCAGGCAAGAAGAGCATTTATCAGAGAAGCAGCCAAGAGGCCCATGGTAACTCTGGAGGAGCTGCAGAGATCCACAACTCAGGTGGGAGAATCCATCCACAGGACACTATTAGTCGTGCACTCCACAAATTTGGCCTTTTTGGAAGAATGGCAAGAAGAAAGCCATTATTGAAAGAAAGCCATATGAAGTCCCATTTGCAGTTTGCAAGACGCCATATGGGGGAAGAAGGTGCTCTAGTTAGATGAGACCAAAACTGAACTTTTTGGCCTAAAAGCAAAAAGCTATATGTGGTGGAAAACTAACGCACATCACCCTGAACACACCATCCCCACCGTGAAACATGGTGGTGGCATCATCATGTTGTGGGAAAGATTTTCTTCAGCAGGGGCCAGGAAGCTGGTCAGATTTGATACAAAGATGGATGGAGCCAAATACAGGGCAATCTTAGAAGAAAACCTTTTAGAGTCAACAAAAGACTTGAGACTGGGGCGGAGGTTCACTTTCCAGTAGGACAAGGACCCTATACAGCCATACAGCCACAATGAAATGGTTTAGATCAAAGCATATTCATGTGTTAGAATGGCCTAATCAGAGTCCAGACCTAAATCCAATCGAGAAACTGTGGCAAGACTTGAAAATTGCTGTTCACAGACGCTCTCCATGCAATCTGACAGAGCTTGAGCTATTTTGCAAAGAATGGGTAAAAATGTCACCCTCTAGATGTGCAAAGCTAGTAGAGACATCCCCAAAAAGACTTGCAGCTGTAATTGCAGCATAAGGGGGCTAAATACAAATGCACGCCACACTATTCACATATTTGTCAAAAATTATGAAAACCATTTATCATTTTCCTTTCACTTCACAATTATGTGCCACTTTGTGTTGGTCTATCACATAAAATACATTTCCGTTTTTAGTTGTAACATGATAAAACGTGGAAAATTTAAAGGTGTATGAATACTTTTTCAAGGCACTGTACCTCCCCCAACCGTACCCATTCATGATCTCTCCTTCTGAAAATGCTAGTTGCCCGACTTTCATTTTGATGCTTTGGCTACAGTATTTACATCAAATTTACTTACAGTTATAACTTTTGTCCAATTTTACTTTGTTGCGTGCTTGTTTTAGGTCAGAGACTGAGAAGAAATTAAAGTAAGATACAACTGAAAGCTATTATATTCAAAAAGCCAGCATTAGCAGCCCCCATATTTCTCTCATGACAACCTTTAAGGGCAACTCCAGTTTCATGGAAAAAAAAAATAGTAAAAAAAATTTAAAATAATATAGCATATACAATTGCTACACGAGCCATACTGCAATTTACTGCACTTAAAAAATGACCTTTGCTTTTCAATATGCAGTGCTGTAATTTTCAGTAAAATTCAATGCAATATGGCAAACTGGAGGCGTTCTGTACTGGTTCTGTAGTGGTTCTTACCCTCAGTCCTCAAGTACCTCCAACAGGCCATGTTTTGGGAACTTCCCTTACATAAAATAGCTCTTATCAATACCATGTCATTGATATTGATCTAAAGCAGCTGTGCAAGTAAATGAAAACATGGCCTGTTGGGGGTATTTGAGGACTGAGGTTGAGAACCACTGCTGTTTTAGCAGAAGGTAAAATGTTAAAACAAAACAAGAAAGAACAAACATCTCTGAGGGAAAGGAAAAAAAAACAAACAAACACATACAGATCAATGTGATTGGCAATGGTAATAAAGCTATCAGCAAGTAAATTAAGATAGAGGGAAAGCTATAGACTGCGGGGGGGGGGGGGGGGGGGTGATAGTCACAGAGGGGTCATAAAACTTTGTAATGGGTGGGGAAACCAATATCTAAAATTTAGGCCATGCTTTTGTGTCAAAAAGAAGTATCATTCTTAGCTCAAATGTTTTCCTTTCCTGGATAGTTCTGAAGTTCCCTTTAAGAACTAAAACATTGAAGTCTTCTATAGTGTGGTCCGGTTGTGAGAAATGATGTCCCACAGGTGTGCAGAAACTGTCTTCCTTATGTTCCTTGATGGTATGTCTGTGCAAATTCATCCTCACTTGCAACTTCTGTCCTGTTTTACCAACATAAGATCCTTTGCTACACCTGTTGCATTGGATGAGGTACACCACATTACTGGAGGTACAGCTGTATGATCCCATGATATTGAAGGTCTTGTGTGAAGAAATTTGCACTAAGATACAAGTCAGATTTAAGGCATCCTCTGCAACAAAAATTTCATTTTTGGCGATAGGCCCTAATGCCCTGTACACAGAAGCGGAATAATCATGGAAAAATCTTGGGTGGTTTCTCCAACGGAATTTCGCTCAAGCTTGACTTGCATACACACGGTCACACAAAAGTTCTCTGAACTTTCGACCATCAAGAACGTGGTGACGTACAACACTACGATGAGCCGAGGAAATTAAGTTCAATGCTTTCGAGCATGCGTGTTTTTTTGCGCGTCGGAATTGCATACATGCTTACATGAAAAACTGCAGTTTCTCCAGTGCTGAGAGTTCAGGAAGGAGGAGATTTCCACTGCAGCCTGTATACACGCCCACATGTGTGATGTCAATATCAAGTGACCTGGCTATCTCTGAGAACAAGTAACTGTTCTCTTCAGCATAAAAGACACAACTGAGCATGTGCAGGTCAGCTACTCTGCCTGCTTTAGCTGGCCTTCCCCAGATAGACAGGGCGAGGGGGAAAATCTATGCACACAGGATAAAACAGCCTTTTTACACAATGCAGGAGATTAATCCCTTAAGTTCCACAGTGAGTATAACAAGCATGCTATGTTGCATATACAAACTGATTTTAATGTTGTGGGTTTAGTAACACTTTAACGTTTCTTGGCTGTCGTTTGGTAACTCGAAGTTTCAGCTCCCTCCATACATTTTCTATAGGATTAAGGTTTGGAGACTGGCTAGGCCACTCCATGACCTAAATGTGCTTCTTCTTGAGCCACTCCTTTGTTGCCTTGGCAGTATGTTTTGGGTCATTGTCATGCTGGAAGACCCATCAACGATCCATCTTCAGTGT
The DNA here is from genome assembly GCF_042186555.1 of Aquarana catesbeiana. NCBI lineage: Eukaryota > Metazoa > Chordata > Amphibia > Anura > Ranidae > Aquarana > Aquarana catesbeiana. The sequence goes on from NC_133327.1 coordinate 490,250,659, forward strand.
TCTGGCTGAGGGAAGAAGGTTCTCATCCAAGATTTTACAATACATGGCCCCGACCATTGGCCCCTCAATGCACAAAGTTGGCCTGTACCTTTAGCAGAGAAACAGCCCAAACCATAAAGTTTCCATCTCCATGCTTGACTGTAGGGATGTGTTCTTAGGGTTATAGTCAGCATTTTTCTTTCTCCAAACATGGCAAGTCGAGTTAATGCCAGAGAGCTTAATTTTGGTCTCCTTGACCACAGCACTTTCTCACAATCCTTCTCTGAATCCTATAGATTTCCATTGGCAAACTTCAGACGGGTCTGTACATGCCCCTTCTTAAGGAGGGGGACATTGCGGGTGCTGCAGGATTTCAATCCACAAGCTCCTCCCGTGTAGTTCTGGGCTGATGCATCACTTTTCTCATGATCATCCTTACTCCATGAGGCAAAATCTTGCATGGAGCTCCAGACCAAGGGCAATTGATGGTTATTTTGTATTTTTTCCATTTGCAAATAATTGCTTCAACAGTTGTCTCCTTCTCACCAAGCTTCTTGTTGATGGTCTTGTAGCCCATTCCAGCCTTGTGCAGATTTACAATCCTGTCTCTGACGTCCTTTGACAGCTCTTTGTTCTTGGCCATGATGGCGAGTTTGAATGGAAGAAAGATTCTGTGGATAGGTGTCTTTTAAACACATACCGAGATGTCATTGGGCGCACCTTCTTAAATTGACAGGACTAATCTGTGTACCACATGAACACACACTGTAGCCAGTCTGCGGGAGCCAGAATGATTGTTGTTGGTAGGGGATCAAATACTTATTTTACTCACTGAACTGCAACTCAATGTATAACATTTGTATTATGTGTCATGGAAGAAACATGCACAAGTTAATTTAGGAAAGTGGTTAAAAAACCTTAATTTTTTTTACCCTAATGCATTCCTAGATGCAGACAGTGAGACTTGGGAGCGAGCCCCGCACGAGTCCCCCTGTAGGAAGAAGCTTCCTATACTGGCACACGCCATAGAGGAGGAGCCAGAAGCACCAGCACAGGACCTGAGAATAGGAGAAAAAAAATGTCCATTTATTGTTTTTTTTTTTTTTTTTTTTAAACAGGAGCCTGGAAAGCATTGCACTCGCAATCAACTGGTGATGCAGAGTCAAGCTTCTGCACACACTGCTTACAACTCTGTTGCCTGTACCTCTGTAAAAGCTGTCATTGTAGAGTTGTAGGAAATGTGAATGAATTACGGGTGTGCTGATCAGCGCGCCCACAGTTCATTTAAACTACAAGTACGTCTGCTGCGGTGGCTGGCACTACCTGTACGATGGAGGTGAAACATGTAACATGTTCCAAAGGTGAACTCATCCCTTAAGGCACAGTGGTGCTTTAAGTCTAAATTCTCTCATGCAAAACTATGGGCCCACCAAAGGATTTATTTTGAAGTGCTTCGTGATGTTCCCCACCAAATGACCCATGCAGAGACCCTTTGGGAAAGAGATGTTGGTACTTTTGAGGAAGAATAGTGCAAGGATGCAATGCAGGCTGTACAAATCTCTTCACTTAATGTAACACAAAAGTTATCTCAACTGTATATTCTCCACTATACTGCTTCGAACCTCTAAAATGGGCATACTATCTGAATCACTATGCAACAGATGGAAAATGGATGCTATCCTAAACGTCACCTTTATTGGATAGGAGTTATTACCACTGTAAATAATATATTTCAGGCCACTGTTAGTGAAAATCCCAAATAATGCCTACTAGGCATCCTTCGTGACCTCCAAGTCTAAGACCCATACAGAAAAGCTATAGCTAGGGCTCTGTTTCAGACCCGTAGACTAATTCTTTTACATCGTTAGTCTGTAGAACCTCCCACTCATGGAGACTGGATAAATCAAGTGGGTAAAACGCTCAGGCTGGAAAGATACATATATCAACATAGACGATGTGCAGGTAAATTCAAGAAAGCTTGGTCCCTGTGGTTCGATACTCTGGTACTAAGCCCTCTCTATCTAGAGGTGGACAGGGTACTTGTCTGATTGTGAGGGTACACCTTCCAATACTATTATTTTGAAGATCTGTGATGGTACTTTATGGTGTGCATGTTACATTTGTAGACGTACTGTAATTGTTTGGGTGCTTAACAATCTGTGCATATATGGATATTGTTAGTATCGAATACAAGCATTGTATTGTGTCATGATTACTCTGGCAATTGTAAACCTTTGCATTTGTTTCTCTGGCAAATTTTTAAAAATAAACCACTTTCTAATTAAAAAAAAAAATGAATTTCTCTGCCTGCACAAACACTTTCCATATAAACAAAGCAAAATGACAGTGGCGCTACTGTTGATTTTATAACTGCATGCAACTTCACAAAAGGTCCAGAGATTGGATGAAGTTCAAATCTCAACATCCATTCCTGTAATCCTTGTGGTAAGAGGTCCCCACGTAAGTTGCAACTGTAAACATCTACTGCTACAATTCTGCCTGGAAGACAGAAAGCCTTTAACCTAAAGCGGAGGTCCGCCCACCCCTGCAAAAGTTAAATGCCAGCAGCTATAAATACTGCAGCTGCTGACTTTCAATAATAGGACACTTACCTGTTCTGGAGTCCAGCGATGTCGGCACTGCAGCTGATGTTTTCATCAGCTGTCGTGTGCTGCCGCCGCCATTGCCGGTAAGTGAACCTGGTGGTGAAGCATTACGGCTTCAAGCCGGGTCCCTACTCTGCATGCGCAAGGCACTGCTGCAGTCTCCTACTGGTCTGGCAGCGGGGGAAGGAGGAGGGAGCCGAGCTGCTGACGTAATGTGGCACGGCCTGGCCTCCCGATAGTGGGGATGGGGGGGCGCAAATGTGACACCGGGGGGGGGGGGGGGGGGGACAAATGAGCGGAAGTTTCACTTTTGTGTGGAACTCCACTTTAAAAAACAATATTTGTTTAGTTATGAGAGTAACGGCAACGAAAACTATACAAAAATGTGTTTATGTGGACATCTCAAGCTTACTGTAGGATATATGCAAACTTGTTTGTGAAATTGGCGCACCACTATTAATAGTCTTCTATCTATTTTTCATTGTGTTGTCCTTTTTTTCATAGTATTGCCTTTGGAATGCCCCCTGTATATACATTCTGTGTTCTTTGGTTTGGAAAGAACATCAATTAAAAAATATTACCCCTTAGTATGTCCTTTGCAAATTCTTTGATCGACTTTATTGATGCCAAGTCCAGATGTTTGGCAGACACATTATGATTCAGGGTCTTGCCACGGATTTCTCTTGCAGCATTTTCACACTTCTCCATATCTCTACATGCCATAATTATTCTGCCACCTGTACAGTAAATGACAAAAAAGAATGAGATAAAAAGTTTTGATTTCTAAGCATGCACACATGGTATTCAGTAAAGGTGAGCAACTCAACAAGGTGTAAACTATCAGTATTTTGACAAAGACTATGGACATGCGACAGTGGTGTTGATTTACTAAAACTGGAGAGTGCAAAATCTGGTGCAGCTGTGCAGGCTAGCCAATCAGCTTCTAACTTCAGCTTGTTCGATAAAGCTTTGACAAAAAAACCTGGAAGCTGATTGGTTTCTATGCAGAGCTGCACCAGATTTTGCGCTCTCCAGTTTTAGTAAATCAACCGCATTGTGTCTCAAACTGTGCTTTCATTAGGACTCATTTACACCACAATACCCAAATCCAGTTTGCAGTTACGCATTTGCGTTTACATGCATTTTTAAAGCCTTTTATAATTTTTATTTTTTTTTTTTTACAAAGTTGCATTTACATGTGTTCAAGGTGCATTCAAGGGAGAAGAAATGCACATCTAAGCATGCAGACATAGTATTCAGTAAAGGTGAGCAGCTCAACAAGGTATAAACTACCAGTATTTCCAGAAAGTCTTTTGACACACGTGTGTGTCTCTTTAAAACTGTCCTTCCATTAGGATTCGTTTACGCTACAGTCTCCGCTTCAGTGTGCAGTTCTACATGCCCATTTACATGCATTTGTAAAGCTTTTGCAGTGTGTTATAGGCATTATTGATTTTTTTAGAGTTGGATTTAAATGCATTTGCAGTGCCTTCACATGTGAAAAAATGCAACATGCTGTACTTTTTTTGAAAGCACATGAAACCACCTTAACGGAGTGAAATGGACTCATTGAAATACATTTATTTTTCTTGCCTATGCAATTTCATACTGCATTTAAAATTGCATTTGACTGTATCTGGTCTAAAAAAGCCTTTATGTGCAATCTATACTACCTCCCGATCAAATGAATCTAAATGTCACTTTCCCGTGCAGGTATGAATCCATTTATGGGTATACAGTTTACATTTCATTATTGTACATCCCAGGACACAGGGGTGTTGATTTAATAAAACTAGAGAGCGCTAATTCTGTTTCAGCTCTGCATAGAAACCAATCTGCTTCCAGGTTTTCTTTTTTTTTTTTTGCAAAAGCTTAAAGTGGTTGTTAAGCCACAATCTCATCTTTATATCATCCTCTTTGTCAGATAAAAAGCTGCATCCTAGTGCCTTTGCTTTATTAAAAAAAAAAAAAATAAATAAAAAAGATTTCTACCTGTTTTAACAGTATCTCCCAGCAATAAGATGACTCCAGGCTCTCAGCTCTCCCTGTGATATCTCCAGTGGGCGGGGCTAGATTCCCCTGCTGAAGTCAGCCAGGGAGGAAGGGAGGAGAGGATCTATGAGCCTGGAGTCATGTGATCACTGGGAGATGCTGTTAAAAAACAGGTAATTTTTTTTATAAAGCACAGGCACTAGGACACAGCTTTTTATGTGACAGAGGGCATGATATAATGATCAGTTAGTTTTGAAGCAGTGGGAAGAGGAGCAGATCAGCGATAGTGAGAGATGACAGGCAGGAGGGCAGAGGGAGACACAGGAGAGCCGAAGATAGCTGTGTATGACGGAGGCACTATGCTGACAATGATGTCAGGACTCAGCAGCCCTGATGTATCGGAGTCAGTGTACAGAGGGGAGGGTAGAAACTGGGTGGATCAGCAAGGTATTTTGGGTGATACAGGGGGCCAAAATACACAGCACAAGCACTGTGCTGTATAACATGCTTTAAAGGAACAGGATCTTTAATTTTATTTATTTTTTTGGGCTAACAAACGCTTTAATTCAACAAGCTGAAGTTAGAAGCTGATTGGGGGGCGTGGCTTGGTGCCGAACAGGAATGGCTGCTTGAACTCCTCGCTCTGTCCCACGGAGGTCCTGCTAGCTAACTAAAGGAGCCCTTCACCACAGCTAACATGGGGAAACCGAAGGACAAAACGTCACAGTCCCGGTCCCGATCCCCTAGAGGCACAGACCCGCTCTCCGGTCACAATATTCCAGAAATATTCCGGCCACGATCACGCGAGGCCCCGGCTTCAACTCCGGCCTACTCCGGAGCACGCTCCTCCAGCCTCAGCCCTGCCAGGAGAAGCTCCCAGCGCACGGAGAGCCCCTCTGCCGCCCGACCACTTAACATGAGTGATCTCAGATCGGTAGCAGCAGACATCAAAGAATCTTTTGCTGCTGCTTTTACAGATCTCAGGAGAGATATTCAATCGATGCATATGAGGATTGATGACTTGGAAACAACCACAACCCGCCACGATGCCGGCTTACAACAGCTACAACACTCATCTCAGATGTACAATAGCCAGCTTAGAGACTTACACAGACACATGGAAGATCTGGACAACCGCGGACGCCGCCATAATCTACGGGTAAGAGGTATGCCCGAATCCGTTGAGCAGAATCACATAACACAGGCCACAATCCAGATCTTCAACGATTTGCTGGGTAGACCCCCTGAGACCCCCATCGAATATGAGCGTCTACACAGAGCTCTTAAACCCAGAGGCAGAGACACAGATCCTCCCAGGGATGTGATATATTGCCTAATAAATTTCAGATTGAAGGAAGACATCTTGAGAAGAGCTAGGGAGCGCCGCAGCTTGCTGTACCAGGGAGCAGAAATCAAGATTTTCCAAGATCTGTCTCCCATAACCCTGCAAAACAGAAGAGACCTGCGCCCGCTGCTCGACCTGTTACGCCATAAGGGGATCCAATATCGCTGGAAATTTCCCTTTTGCCTATCCGCATCACATGCTGGACGCACTGCCAATCTGAAAGTCCCGGAAGATCTCAGGGGGTTCTGCAATACACTACAGACTAGAGCTGCACAATTAATCGTTAAAAAATCGTGATCTCGATTCACCTCCCCTGACGATCTCTCCTGCTGAGTTTGACGATTCTTTCATATAAACAAGTGGAGAGATTATCTGCTCACTCAGCTGTCAAAAGAAAACATCCAGGCATTCTGCCAAGTTTAGAACTTGAAACATTGTATCTAACTTCCTTCTTAGATCAAAGGGATAAACTTCTCTGTGTAAACAAATAACCTGGGCAATCTGCCAAGCTTTAAACAATGTGTAAATGCAGGAAGTTTAACCACTTAAAGTCTAAATCTTTTTCTGACACTTCTTTCTTAAGTTAAAATCAATATTTTTTGCTAAAAAAAATTACTTGGAACCCCCAAACATTAGAGATAAAATATATAAATATATATATATATATATATATATATATATATATATATATATATATATATATATATATATATATATATATTTTATAATATGGAATAAAATGGCAATTGCTGCAATATTTTATGTCGCACTGTATTTGCCCAGCGGTCTTTCAAATGCAATTTTTTGGGAAAAAATACACTTCAATAAATAAAAAAAAAGAAACAGTAAAGTTAGCGCAATTTTTTTTGTTTTAATGTGAAAGATGATGTTACGCCGCGAGAATCGTGAGAGAATCGTGATCTATCCTCTAAGCAAAAAAATCGTGATTCTCATTTTAGCCAGAATCGTGCAGCTCTACTACAGACACCATTCATCGAACTCCCGGACTGGTATAGAGCCTATCGTACCCCCCAGCTCCAAAGAACCAATTCCATGGAAGCTATCCCAGTAAGAGATGAATTCCACATCAGAAGGCGCAGATCATCCTCTCCAAGACCACTTCCTCAAAGAGATCAGCGAGATAGAGACCGACAAAGCCCAACAGCATCCCCGGCCCACAGGCGGGCCAGGCCAGATCAGTCTTAATGACTCCCTTCCAAGTACTTGAGAACAATACAACTCATGCTCGGAGTTGCCGTCTTTTTCAGGTCGCCACCCCACCCAAGCCCCAGCGCCATCGAACCAGGACAGGACAACAAAATGATTGGCACCTCAAATTCATTCTGCAATGGGCTATTTAACACTGGACTCGGACCTGCCCCTCCATATACAGATGGACACTATTGCATTTCTACAAGTGTAGAAACCTCTGAAGATCCCATGCTTTCTCCCTCCATATAAGCTCAACAACAGAACATCCTCTTCAGAGAGATAACCCTCTTCCGCAGACCCCAGCAGAAACCAAAGTATACCTCTAAGAAGCATAATTTCAGCCGAATCCATCACCAGTGGAACATTAACTGATCGAATATCTGGCTACCATGCGATCCACCAATTCCCGTATTTAACCATCAGCCTATATCAAGCCTATGATTGACAGCCTGGGATAGATCCCCATCGTCCACATGACGTCCTCCGCTGCAGTTAATAGTACCCCTTGGGTCCCCTTTCTCCCTTTCCTCTCCTCTCCCCCCTTCCCTCCCCTTCCCTACCCTCTCCAACCCCCCACCACACACCCAGGTACCTTCTTCAGACCAAAGATGCTACACCAATAAGATGGACTGAGCACCCGAGACAAGTATAAGCTAGACGCTTAACTTACGGTACTCCACTGTGTTCCGATTTATATATAGAGTTCTTTATTTATTTTTTAAATTTTTTTTTCCTTTTCTCCTTACTTGTATTTCATGCTTTTGCTAAATTACTTGCTATGCATATCGGGAAAGGGGAGGGCTCGTCTCGCATGGAAAAGGTCTCTCTCCTTGAACAGCGCACCCCTACCTGCTGTACCCGTACCAGGGACTTCCATGTGAGACGAGCTTCCTAATGGTGGACAGGTTCTTCTGAACTAGCAACTCTAGGGCTAAAACCGCTGAGTTTTGTACTGACAACTGAATACCCATAAAATGCTGCTATGTACCTAACTCATTGATGGTTATTACCATGAACAGCTATGGGCCACTCTTGGGAAACGCAACCACTTGAGGTGAGGTTTTGTCTTATCCCGCTGATCGGACCATATCTTGACCAGTTCATACACCTAAACATCAATGAGTCTATACTCCTTCCCCCACCCGTAGCCAAATTACCCCTCTAATTTATAGCGAGCTAACCTTCTTGAAGTTGCTCTACCTCACGCCCTCACAAATCCCCATAACCAAGTACGAGGTCACATATTGCACTATGTCCGACTCATTATAATTATTAATATTGTTATTAGTATCATTATTATTATTAGGATATGTTTATAGATGGTCTAATCCTACAACTCGTCCTGTGCCTTTTTACTTGCTCTCAGGGTGGCGACTTCCCCGAGTTTATTAGCATAGCGAGATACTCTCTCAGTACATAGTCTAAAGTTTAATGTTTCAACTGTCTATAATGTTGACTGTTAATGATACCACAACATCAATCTGAGATCTTTCACCATGTCTTTTTCCCTTGCTATCAAAGCAGGCTCCCTCCACACAAGTCGAATAGACTTATAACGACCTCCCACGGACTGGACATCCTACAAACCTACCTCCGGACACTTTCCACTCCTCCACACAACAGGACAGTGACTATCCTAGTTGACCCACACCGGACGTTTCAACCCCTAACAGGATAAGGTAGCTGGACTACTCCTACCTCCGGTAAGTACATCTTACTCCTCGCTAAACACCCCCACTTGACTTACTTCCTCCCTTCTTTCTCTCAACCCCCCCCTTTCCCATACCCTCTTTCCCCTCCCCCTTCTCTTTACCTGGGTTTCGCCCCCCCCTGGTCTCCACCGTAGCATTCCCCACTGCAATGATTAAAAACCTATCAAGGGCTTATAATTCTCCACAGAATCCACCTACCCACACTGGTCACATTTGCAAAAGGCAGCCCCGCCTCGTGACTAATCCAGCAACCGGGTAATACCCAAATACCATGGCTCCCCTACATTCTAGTCCGCAACACAACACTCTCAAAGTGGTCTCGCAAAATGTTAAAGGGTTAAATATCCCTGAGAAGCGAAGCCAAATCCTCAACATGATGAGTAAATTGAAAGCAGATGTGGTGTTTCTGCAAGAAACTCACTTCCGCACGAATAACACCCCTATACTCGCAAGCCGTAAGTACCCTACATCCTTCCATGCCACTAACTCACTAGCCAAAACTAAGGGGGTCTCGATTCTGCTCTCTATAAACCTCCCGTGGCAACTGACAGATTCCCTCGTAGATCCAGAGGGCCGCTATTTATTTCTAAAGGGAGTCATCCATAATCGGACGGTCATTTTAGCAAATATATACAGCCCCAATACTGCCCAGGTCAGTTTCTTCCGCTCTATCGCAACTACCCTCGCAGGCTTTCAATCGGGGATTACAATCCTTGGGGGTGATTTTAATGTAACACTTCAGCCCATCCTAGACTCCTCATCGAGGTCCTCCACCCTGCCTTACAGAGCACTGAGACAAATTAAGATACAAAACAGGAACTCCTTCTACACGACACATGGCGTACCCTACACCTGAATGAAAAAGATTACTCTTTCTTCTCCGCACCTCATAACAGGTATTCCAGGCTAGACTACCTCTTTCTATCCCAAAAAGATCTTCCCTTCCTAAAATCTGCTATCATTGAACCCCTAATCCTTTCAGATCACCACCCGATAACCCTCTCCCTAACTTTCCCGGAAAGAAACTTGGTCACGAAGATATGGCGCCTAGACCCATCTCTCCTCACTTCAGAAATTGATACCAATCACATCCGCACTAGCCTAGGTAACTACTTCAGAGAAAATGACAACTCCGAAACAGCACCCCTCACCCTCTGGGAGGCACACAAGTGTGTCATCCGAGGGGAATTTATCACACTTAAGGCCAATCAGAAAAAAACACAACAGACAACTATACGGGAACTAACTAACAAAATAAAGAGACTAGAATTACTCCACAAGCAGTCACAGACACAAGACACATACCTAGAACTTACACAAACTAGGAAACTTCTCCTAGAAGTCCTCAACCGCAAAACCCGACGCAAATTTATGCTAAATCAAAAGCTATATTATGAACAGGGAAACAAATGCGGGAGACTTTTAGCCAGAGCTATCCAAACTAAGAAAGCTAGCACTAACATCCACACCATAAAAGACCCCTTAGGCAATTCGAGCTCGAATTCAGCAGACATAGCATCTCAATTTGAACGCTACTACACAGAACTTTATAATATACCCCAGCAACCCGAAGCAACTGTAGGCCAAACCTCTAGAAAAGCCCTTATCACAGACTTTCCCAAAAAGTTCAGCCCCAAACCCATACCCTGGGAAGATGCCCGCGATTTAGACAACCCCATATCCGAGGATGAACTCAAGAGAGCTATTAAACAACTAAAAACGGGCAAAAGCCCAGGCCCAGACGGCTTTTCAGCACCTTATTACAAGACATTTGCAGATATACTCTCAGTCCCGTTTCTGAAGGCATTTAACTCCCTGACCTCCACAACATTACCTTTCCACAGATTACTAGAAGCGCATATCGCGGTCATACCGAAGGAGGGGAAGGACGCCACTTCAGTTACCAGTTACAGACCTATCTCCCTACTCAATGTAGATCTCAAATTATTTGCCAAAATTCTAGCAAACCGGCTCCTTCCCCTCCTTCCCGTAATAATAGGGAAAGACCAGGTTGGATTTGTTCCTGGCAGAGAGGCCAAGGACAACACCATCAAGGCAATTAACTTAAACCATTGGCTAACCTCCCAAAAACAAAGAGGCTTCTTTCTATCCCTGGATGCTGAGAAGGCGTTTGACAGGCTGGCTTGGGACTACCTGGGGGTGGTTTTACGCCACTTAGGTCTACAGAACCGAATGTTCAACCTAATTATGTCCCTATACACCACACCAACAGCAAAAGTCAAAGTCAACGGCCACCTGTCAGACGCCTTCTCCATCCGGAATGGAACGAGGCAAGGATGCCCACTATCCCCTATCCTTTTTATTTTAACCCTAGAACCCCTATTACGCTGCCTACGGTCGAACGAGAACATTAAAGGCATACCCATCGCAGGACATACGTATAAAATAGCGGCCTTCGCCGATGACATCCTGCTATTTTTAAGTGACCCACTGACCTCGATCCCAAACCTGCTCAGAGATTTTGACCTATTCCGACAAATATCCAACCTAAAGATTAACTTCTCAAAATCCCATGCCCTCAACATATCTCTCCCGAAAGACCTAGTCTCCCAATGCCAAAATAATTTTCCCTTCGTATGGAAACAGAACGCCATCACATATTTGGGAATCCAATTGACCACTCACCTATCGGATCTATACACAAAAAACTTCACCCCGTTGATTCGCACAAATCTCAGATGACCTACGCAGATGGGATAAACCCCATTTCTCATGGTTCGGTCGTGCGGCCATCCTGAAGATGATTGTGCTCCCTCGTATCCTATATCTGCTACAAACAATCCCCATCAGACTCCCCGCAGCTTTCTTTCAAGCAATTAAACAACAATCCCTGAAGTTTCTATGGAAACACAAGCGCTCAAGGATAAGCTTCGCCCAACTCTCGAAACCCAAAACTAAAGGGGGTATTGGTCTACCAGATTTGCAAAACTACTCCCGAGCATTCCATCTGGGACGAATTGTAGACTGGTCAGTACACGAGGGGGTTAAAGATTGGGTGAGACTAGAAGGCTCTTTTTCCCACTTGTCCATCAGAAACACCCCCTGGATTCTCCCTTGCCATATTCCTAGAACCCTAAAAGAACATCCCCTAATAGAAGCCACCCTAAGTAGCTTCAGAGAGGTATGTAAGAAATTCAAAATTTCCTCTTATCCGGGGCCCCTTACACCTATTCGACTTAACCCAGCCTTTACCCCGGGGATGTCCAACAATTTCCTCAAAGATATTTGGCCACACAAAGACATGTCAGCCCAACACTTCTTTAAGGATGGCAAATTTCTAAACCGCACTTCACTCCCAACAAATGTAGGGGGCGAACCTCCCCTGCTATGGAATTACTTCCAGATTCATCATTTTCTCACAATAAACCGAAACACATCTCTATCCAGAGACTTAACCCCATTTGAAAATGTATGCTCCCAAACCACACCGCAACAACATTTGATTGCAAACACCCACTCTATGCTTTACGCCTTGACTTCCCCTAAAGACACCAAAGCTTGGCCAGGTTTGGGAAAGAGAACTTCAAATAGACCTAACAGAAGAAAACTGGGAACGAATTTTCACAATAGCACACAAAGGCTCCCTCAATGTCAGGACACAAGAGAATAATTACAAAACCCTTTCCCGATGGTACCGTACACCTGAATTACTAAATAAATTTAATCCAGAGACGTCAAACAAATGTTGGAGATGCTCTAATGAAACAGGTGCATTTTTACACATCTGGTGGTCCTGCCCACTTCTCCAGACTTTCTGGAAACAGGTACATGACATTACCTCTCACGTAACCACATACCCTCCGGACTATACTCCAGCTAGGCTTATTCTCCACCATTCCTCCACTTCAGCCCACACATACAGAAAATCTCTGGAGGTACATATGATCAATGCAGCCAAATTATGCATCTCAGCCCACTGGGGATCCCCCCTTACCCCAACTATATCTGAATGGTTTTCCCGTGTGGGCAAAGTGGCTGAAATGAAGGAACTAATTCACATTGCAAAAGATTCACCATCGAAATACTCCCGAACATGGGCCTGTTGGACCCACTTCTGCACCACAGAGAGATATACCGCCAAACCGTCCCGATTCCTCCAAGGACTGACTGAGATACTCCAAGTAACACCTCTGAGAAACATACTTACTCAACAAGACCCGCTGATTCTACCACTCCCGCCCTAATGCGGATCCCGGGGGGAAACCCCTTCAGACAGGGATCTTCCCACGAAAACCTTCATACCCTTGAAGCTCGGTGGAGATCGGGGAGGGGATGCCCCTGAACCCTCCTTCCCTTCCCCATGTTTGTCTTCCGCTCTATCCCTCATTCCCACTCACCTCTATGTCTTTTCCCCCTTCCACATCTTTACCCCAACCGAGCAGATGACAATAATCACATATCTATCCCCATGACAATTCCAACTCATGTGTATAAATTGCCATTTACCCCTCACATCTTAAAAACTGACGAGACTACCCCCCCATACAGATATACTCACCTTACAAACCCAATACTTCCATACATGCCCAGGATTAAACTAACGGATTTATATCTAAATACATGCTGCCACTTCTCTAGCTAGCCCCTTAATTTTGAAACTATAATCAAAGGGGCATTCCTGTACTAGACAAGTCCAGATCTCAGATGATGAGGTAAACCTCGAGTTCGAGGCTGTTTAGTTCCTTTATGTATCTGTTTAACTTTCTGATAAACACATACCTGACTCGCTGTGCTTCAGTGAGATAAGTCATGTTAATAAGGTTTATGTTGTCTGAATACCTAATGTATGTAAAATCTGTGTAACAACACTTTGTTCACAATAAAAACTTTTATGGAAAAAAAAAAAAAAAAGAAGCCGATTAGCTATCATGCACAGCTGCACCAGATTTTGCACTCTCCAATGTTAGTAAATCAACCCCAATGTATCTTCATCTCCATTACAAAAAAGTTAAGCTGCCACCTTCAGGATACTGGCAAAAAGACAGGAGGTCCCCTCACAGGCATAACCCCTCTCTGTTAGGCAAGGCTCAAGGTTTTTCTTTTATCAGTGTCTTAGATCATGATTATGTCTGCACAAAAACGTAGCTAGCTTCTCAACAGTTGCATCTGGGATTAGAAGACTGTCTCTTTCCAGATCCATTTTTCTATTTCTTCTCTATGTTTAGAGGAATGGTACCTGAACCCCGCTCTGGGCACGCAGGGACAGCCTGTAACATTGCCGGTCAGCACTGCACCCTGTAGAATAGGACCCTGTGCGATGTAGTATTACCTCACAGACCAGACAGATGCTATATTGGAGATGGGGGGGGGGGGGGGTTCTGTGGCTTGTACTTATGAGTGCCCTGGGGTAGTTCTTACTGGTACCCTTTTATAGTGACACAACCCTTCCCCTGAGAAAGGACAGGAAAATTAGCTCCCTGAACTATTTGGATTTATTATTTAATTTTATTCTGTATAGTGCTTGTACATATTATAACTTTCTTGGCTTTAGGGGCGGTAGGGGAAGCTCTGGGCACCAAATGCAGGAGGGTTTTCTCCACCCCTTGCATTCACTTGGGAACAACCTGGGCTGCACATGCATGCTCTCAGTATGGTCACGACATCTTGACCGGGACACAGCGCCCTGGCAGTGTTCATCTTTACGGCATGTGTAGTACAGGAAGCACCGTCTCTGGGATAGCAGGAACAGTGCTTTGGGGGGCTACAGTTCCAACCAGACTGACTGTTCTCAGGACTACAGGTTGCAGCAGAACATTCTTTCCAGGATTACAGGTCACAACAGGTATTGAGAGGCCACACCACTTTTCCTTTGGGAGGCACTGGCACATTGGGATGAAATCTTCTGGGGTGACCAGCACATTGGTGCTTATCGACTCAGTGACTTCTCAGCTTACTTGGAACATGGTTTACAGCAGGGGTCTTCAAACTATGGCCCTCCAGTTGTTCAGGAACTAAAATTCCCATCATGCCTAGTCACGTCTATGAATGTCAGAGTTTTACAAAGCCTCATGGGATGTGTAGTTCTGCAACAGCTGGAGGGCCGTAGTTTGAGGATCCCTGGTTTACAGCAAGGGTCCCTATATACTTGTCAGCAGGCCATACTTCATTGACGACAGAGAGGATGTAGGGGGTAAGGTGTCCCAAATACCTTCTTTAGGTTGGGATAAACCTGGGCACAGCCCCCCATGCAGTGTATCCACTGAGATTCAGTATGTTCAATGTGGCTCTGACTCCCTCCACCCATCTAGTATCACTGCTACCTCCAGGGCACCTTCCTCCAGTTCCTTTGTGAAAAGGAAGGAATTCTTATCTGCTATTGCTGGGGTACAGAAACAGCTTTTCAGGACACCTGCCAGTTCGGACCACCCTGGTTGCAAGCAGAAGCATTCCTCTTTTCTTTCCGCCTCTCTGTTAAAGGGAAGAGAAACCAGTGGAAGAGGAGGTACAGGAAGATGAGAATATTTTGGTAAAAGAGGATGCTGAAAAAAACTCATCTGAGGAATCTACTTCTTAAGAATCCCAGGGTCAGGGTTTATTTTAAACCTGGAAGGCCTTTGGGAGCTTTCTCTCATTAGTTGTCTGGACCAATTTTGAAGTTACCGCTTCCTGAGTCCTCCGCTCCAAAGGTTACAGGATTTCGATTATGGCATCTACTACAACATCCTCAATTCTTTCCTGTACATCCTCATGTAAAAGGACTGTATTGTATGCAGACTTGGCTCACTCTGACAAAGTGCTAATTTCTGCCAAATAGGTTTGCTCAACAACACACCATGGAAAGTGAGTTCACTAAGAAATGGGGGTATGCCTTTGGTGGATCTGGCAGTTTCTTATCTCAATAGAACCCTCACGTGCCCAATGAAAGAGGTACCAGTATTTAAAGATGCCTCAGACAAACCTCTGGAGGCTTTATTTAAATCCTCATGTACTTTGGTGAGGGTAGCATTACAGCCAGCAAGTCTAAGCTTAAGACCTGGGTTCATCACCATGACAAGAGAGAGAGAGAGAAAAATACTACTAGTGGAGGTACCAAAACAAACAGAAACCTGGAGGATTTCCCACATGCTGTTAGCTTCTCAGGGGATACCTTGAAAGACTCCATACAACAAACTTCCTCAGATGGGAGTCTTGTCTGTACACATGAGCAGGATCTATTGGATGATGTGTTGTCAGCGAGATTACCCTGAAAGAACCGTGTGGAACATTTGTTTGGTCCTGCCCTGGATGATTACATCCAGAATGTGACTATGGGTAAGACTACTCTGTTACAACTTAAAAAGTAGGCCAAACCTATGGTTCAAAAACCTTCCACTCCTACTTCTAAGAAACAGTTATTTCACCAATATTGGGTTCTATGTCCAAACCCCAGATCTGTAAGAAACCATGGACTTCAGAGCTCTCTAGGCATCTACGTCCTCTTCAAACTGAAGGGGTGCCTGCATTTGATCAGGGGGTGGGGGGGGGGGGGGGGTTGGGGCGTTTGGCGTTTTGGCAGAAGGAAAGGGCGGAAAAGTGGGTCCATAACACAGTGGTTTAAGGGTACAATTTCAGAACCTTCACCTTCTGCGCTTCATGCTTGGAAAAGATTCTTTGAACCCACAGAGATTTGCACTTTTGCAAGCTCCTCTGGATCATTTTCTACCCTAAAAGAGCGATTATTCTGGTTCCAGAGGGCAAAATGTTTTGCATTTTCTACTCGAACCTCTTCATGGTTCCAAAACCGTATGGCAAGATTCTACTGGTGCAGAAGTTTCCAATGGAATCAGTGCAGTATTGGTGGCCTCCTCCCCAACAAGAATATTTCCTGGCATCATTGGATATCAAAGATGCTTACCTATGAAGCAGGCAGTAGGTACACTCAGCAGGACTTGCAACAGGAGGAACTTTTCAATGTAGTTTAATAAACATCAACATTTCGGTGGGGCACAGCCTGCTTACAGACATGTTCCATTCTTTCCACTTCGCCCTTTGGCAGACCTCGGCTGTTGGCCCACGCAGAACCATCTCCTGTCAGCCCTCTTCTCCTCCCCACCTCTTTCTTTTTACCTTCCCCAGGCAAACATTCCTTCCTTGTATTCTTTTTCACCTCTGGCTACCCTCAATCTTTTTCTCTCCAATTTCTGCTTTTTCTTACTCCTCTTTATTGTCTTAGTGCTTCCTCCATGAACGGATTGGCATTTTCTACCTCCTTAACTCCAAAGAGGCACCTTCATCTTCTAACATGGAGCACTTGCCATTAAACCGCTCAGGATGTTCATAAAGCTTTGTTCTTGCTCATGACTTAATGTATATCAACCTGCCTTTCTACATTTCCCTTTTTAAACCACTTGGGAACCAGCCACCGCAGTTATGCGGTAGGTTGGCTCCACTGGGCGAGTCATAGCTGTACGTTGGCCGCTTTAAGACCACCAGGGGCGCGATGACGGAGCCGATGCGCATGTCCGGCGTCCGCGATATAGCTATCGCTACTGAGAGAGACAGAATGGAGATCTGTCAGTCTAAACAGACAGATCTCCGTTCTGTCAGGAGAGAGGAGAGCGATCTGCTGTTCATACTAGGTATGAACAGCAATCGGTCTCCTCCTCCATGCGGTCCCATCCCCCCACAGTTAGAATCACTCCCTAGGACACACATTTAACCCCTTGATCGCCCACCCTAGTGTTAACACCTTCCCTGCCAATGACATTTATACAGTAATCAGTGGCTATTTTTAGCTCTGATCGCTGTATAAATGTCAATGGTACCAATAAAAAAAGTGTCAAAAGTGTCTGATCTGTCCGATACAAAGTCCCAGTCCCGCAAAAAAAAAAAAAAAAAAAAAAAAAAAAAAACACAGATCACCGCTATTACTAGTAAAAAAAAAAATGCCATAAATATATCCCCTATATTGTAGACGCTATAACTTTTGCGCAAACCAATCAATATACGCTTAGTGCGATTTTTTTTTACCAAAATTATGAAGAGGAATACATATTGGCCTAAATTGAATAAGAAATTCGTTTTTTTTTATTTTTTTTAGAAGATATTTATTAAAGCAAAAAATATTGCTTTTTTTTCAAAATTGTGGCAATTTTTTTGTTTATAGCGCAAAAAATAAAAACCGAAGAGGTGATCATATACCACCAAAAGAAAGCTCTATTAGTGTGAAAAAAAGAAAGACAATTTTGTTTGGGTACAGTGTCGCATGACCGTGCAATTGTCAGTTAAAGTGACAAAGTGACGCAGTGCCGCATAGCAAAGAATGGCCTGTTCATTAAGGGGGCGAATCCTTCCGGGTCTTAAGTGGTTAAACTCGCCTGTTTACCTGATCGTCTCATGTACCATTATTCCATGTTTCTCTGCACATTGTCTTAAAAGAAAAAAATCCACAAAAACCCAGTAAATCTTTTGTGAAACAATCTTTCCACCTCGCCAAAAGTTCTATGGTTTGCGGTGCAGGGTCCCCAATTCAGGCTTGTGGCACTGGCATTCGGACTGTATGCTGTTCCCAGATTGTTCACCAAGGCCTTGGCTCTGGTTCTGGGGCTCCTACATACAGTACATAAGTAACCTATGTAACCCAATCAACCTAATCAGTTGCAAATTGTTCTTTAAGCTCTTCCTTGTTCGTACTACTTACTTTGCCAGCTTTTTGTTGCCCTGTCCCACTGTTTTGAGATGTGTTGCTGCCATCAATTTCAAAATTACTTTTTTTTTTTTTAATGGTACATTTTCTCAGTTTAACCATTTGATGTTTTCTATTTTCTATTGTGAATACAATATGGGTTTATGCGATTTGCAACTCATTGCATTCTGTTATTATGTAGATTTTACACAGTGTCCCAACTCTTTTTTGGAATTGGGGTTGTTTTTAAAGGGACATGGAACGCTAGACTTCGGCTTTAAGGCATGGTTATATAAGGTTGATATCTGATCAGATCTATACTAGCGTCCCCAGCAGTTTAGGGTCCCCAAAAACGCAGTGTTAGCCCAGTTAGTATCAGCCCAGATACCTGCTAGCACCTGCGTTTAGCCCCTCCGCCCAGCCCAGCCAAGTGCAGTATCAATCGATCACTGTCACTTACAAAACACATAATTGCAGCGTTCGCAGAGACAGGCCTGATCCCTGCGAATGCTAACTGGTTTTTTTGTATCATTTGAAGCAGTTGCTGACAGTCAGGAGCTCTTTTTTCTTTGAGTCCCACTACTGTACCAGTAAATTTAGAGACCAGTACAGTAGTGAAGAGGCATACACGTTTCTGAGCATGACAGATGGTGAAGAGGAAGTCACCCATCTGTCAAATTCAGGCTCAGAATACAAACCGATAGACAGTAGCGGCCCCCTTACAGATAGCTCTGATGACGGAGTAGTGGTCCCTACCAAGGTCAGGCGTACCTGACCCCGTTCTTTCTGCTGTCGTTAAGGTGCAAGAACTGCAGGGCTGAGCAGAGAGCCAGTACTAGTGCCACTCATCCTTCTGGTGAACTGGCAAGCACCAGCAGCCTAGTCCATCCTGGTCGTACATCCAGCACTGCAGTAACACTTGGTAACGTGGCGAGTCCCATAAGTGCAGTTCAAGCTGGTGAGGTGGCTAGCATGAGTAGTGTCCCGCAGCCTCCAAGAAGACAAAACACAGGCCCGTCGAGCCCATAGTGCCCTTCCTGCTACATTTGCCAATGCCCACCACTTCTGCAGCACCCGTACTTCCCCCATTCACTGGCCAACCCGGAATTCAGGTGGAAACAGTTGATTTTACGTCACTTGATTTTTATTTGCTGTTTTTCACGGAAGATCTCTATAGATCTATTGTGGACCAAAGCAATTTGTATGCTGGTCAATTCATCGCCGCTAATCCCCAGTTGACCCTTGCTAGAGATTGGAGATCTATTATGGTCTTCGAATTTAGGACCTTCCTGGGACTAATCCTCCTCGTGGGCATAATTAAAAAGAGTGAGTTGTGGTCATATTGGTCCACTGACCCAATTCACCATATGCCCGTGTTCTCTGCCTCCATGAACAGCTACGACTAAAGCTATTACCGAAACGCGCCAGCTTTATTGTTTTATTGTCACTCTGTTGTACCAATAAACGACACTTCAAGGATTACAGTTTTGCCAGCTCTCCTTATTACCGCCTCCATGAACAGGACACGATACAAGCAGATCTTGCGGTTCATGCACTTCAATGATAATGAACTCTGCCATCCTCGGGATGACCCTGGATTTGATTGGTTCTACAAAATTCGGCCCCTCGTAAACCACTTTAACCAACAGTTTGCAGCCTTGTTTACTCCCGATCAAGTTGTCTGCATTGATGAGTCCCTGATTACGTTTTCTGGGTGCTTATCTATCAAACAGTATCTTCCCAGTAAGCGTGCCAGATATAGGGTCAAGATGTATAAGCCCCGTGACAGGGCAACAGGCTATACATATAGTTTAATGGTTTAAAAGGGAAAAGATAGTCACGTAGAGCCAGAGAACTGCCCAGACTACATAGGGAGCGCTGGTAAGATTGTGTGGGACTTGGTGTCACCCTTATTCGGAAAGGGGTACCACTTGTACATGGACAATTATTACACGAGCTGAGACTTTTTAGTCACCTTTTTGATTATGGAATTGACGCATGTGGCACAGTGCGATCTAATCGCCAGGGCTTCCCCAATGGTTTGTAGAATCCCAACTTAGACAGGGGGGGAGGGGGCTGCTTGAAGTGTAATAGTTTGTTAGCAGAGAAGTGGAGGGATTCACAGAATGTTTTCGTTCTGTCCTCCCTTCACACAGATACGACAGTCCAAATTCCTACAGCGACTGGTGTTGTGGAAAAACCCCTCTGTGTCCACGAATATAACCTTAACATGGGAGGGGTGGACCTCAACGACCAGTTGTTGGCGCCGTACCCAATTGCCCGTAAGGCCAGACGCTGGTACAAAAAAAAAAATTGTCTGTATACTTATTTCAATTGGCTCTGCTGAACGCTTTTGTGCTATACAAAGCTTCAGGATGAACTAGATCCTTCCTCAAATTCTAGGAAGAGATCGTCACAGCCCTTCTGTTTCCAGATGGTGCTATGGCCCACCTTCCCAACGCAAACGCAGTGAGCCGGCTGCATGAGAGGCATTTTCCGTATGTCCTCCCTGGTACCCCTACCCAAAGAAAACCCCAAAGATGATGTTGTGTCTGCAGAAAACGCAAATTTAGGCGTGACACCCGCTTTTAATGTCCCTCCTGTCCTGACCAACCTGGTCTCTGCATCGGTGACTGTTTCAAACGCTACCACACACTAGTGGAGTATTAGCGTAGGGTACAGCACTACACAGTCTTAGGGCACACTAATGCAGGGTCTCAATAGATGAGATGACCATCACATTTTGAGAGACCCTAATCTGGAACGTTCAAAGTTTAGTTTTTATAAAAGTGAAAAAAATAAATAAAATTAAAAAAAAAAAAAAAACACACACAAAAACACAAAAGAAAATCTAAAAAAAAAAAAAGCCAAAAATAGTTGTGGTTTTATTTTTCTACTATCTCTCTATTGTTCTCTCTCTTATGTTCACTCGCTACTGTTCGTCTATTGTTCGCTCACTATTGCTCTATATCTATTGTTCTCTCTCTGTTAATGTATTTTAGAACTGTAATGTTTTATTTTTACTATGTTTTATTGTATTTGCTTTGCGGGTATGGTATATGTCTTACTGTTATACTGTAATGTTTTATTGTTAACCATCATTTGCTTAGCAGGTAAGCCATTCAGCTGCAGCAGGGGTTTATTTATTCTGACAGCAACAGCTGTCAAAAGCCATGACTCCAGCGCTGTTGGAGGTGATTTCACCACCACAGTTAAAAAAAAAAAAAGAGCATATATGCTGAAGCATGGGGGCAGGGGTGGAGGAGAGATTTGCTCCTAACATTAGGGGCGGATTGCCCCCATGCTTCAGCATATATTTTTTAGGCACAGATTGCGTTAATAAATGTTTTGTTTTTACTATGTTTTATTGTATTTGCTTTGCAGGTATGGTATATGTCTTACTGTTATAGTGTAATGTTACTTTGTTTTACTGTTAACCATCATTTGCTTAGCAGGTACGCCATTCAGCTGCAGCACTGATTTATCTTGACAGCAACAGCCTTTGCTCCCACGATACGTAAATCAGCGACTCCAGCGCTGTAGGTGGTGATTTCACCACCACAGTTAAAAAAAAATGGTGCATGTATGCCAATCGTTAGAAGTGGGTGGATGAAGGGCGGTATTCTAATGGTGGGTATACCCACGATCAATCTTTTTTTTCGTTCAGCCCACAGGCTGCATGAAAAAAAGAACATTACAGTGTATGCCCAACAAGGACCAGCGACGTATTGGTATGTTGCTGGACTTTGAGTGGTTATACCAGAATGATGCCTGCAGGTTTAGGTATTATCTTGCTATCATTCTTTTCAGCCAGCGGTAGCATTTCATTTAAAGCAATCCTAGCGGCTAATTAGCCTCTAGACTGCTTTTACAAGCAGTGGAAGGGAATGCCCCCCCCCCACTTCCCACCGTCTTCCATGGTTTTCTCGGGCTCTCCTGTCGCAACAGGGAACCCGAGAATGCAGCCGGTGGTTCCGCCAGCTGACCATAGAGCTGATCAGAGACCAGAATGGCTCCAATCATCTCTATGGCCTAAGAAACCGAAAGCTACAAGCATTTCATGACTTAGGTTTCGCCGGATATAAACAGCGCCATTGGGAAATTGAGAAAGCATTTTATCACACCGATCTTGGTGTGGTCAGATGCTTCGAGGGCAGAGGAGAGATCTAGGGTCTAATAGACCCCAATTTTTTTTTTAAAAGTGTACTTGTCACTAACTATTGCTATCATAGGGGATATTTACATTCCCTGAGATCACAAAAAAAAATAATTAAAAAAAATAAATAAATGGAACAGTTTGAAAATTAAATACAAAAGCAAAATAAAGGCTTTTAAAAATGTATGTAGTTTGTCGCCGCTGCATGTTTGAGCACAATTTTAAAGCATGTCGTGTTTGGTATCCATGTACTCGGCATAAGATCATCTTTTTTATTTCATCAAACATTTGGGCAATATAGTGTGTTTTAGTGCATTAAAAATAAAAAAATAAAAAAAGTGTGTTTTTTTTTTTTAAAATTGCGTTTAAAAAATAGCTGCGCAAATACTGTGTGAAAAAAAAATTGCAAAACACACACTTTTAATCTGTAGGGCCTTTGCTTTAAAAAATATATAATGTTTGGGGGATCAAAGTAATTTTCTTGCTAAAAAAAAAATATTTTTTCATGTAAACAAAAAGTGTCAGTAAGGGCTTTGTCTTCAAGTGGTTAGAAGAGTGGATGATGTGTGACATAAGCTTTTAAAGGTTGTGCATAAAATGCCAGGACAGTTCAAACCCCCCCCAAATGATCCCTTTTTTGGAAAGTAGACATCCCAAGCTATTGGAATATTTTATATTTTGCCACAAGTTGCAGGAAAATTACAATTTTTTTTTTTAGTCGTCACTAAATGATATATTGCTCAAACATGCCATGGGCATATGTGAAATTACATCCCAAAATACATTCTGCTGCTTCGCCAGAGTACGGGATACCTCAGGTGTGATACTTTTTACACACAGATCCCGATTCTCAGTGTGTCAGCAGCGATGGTGGGAGCCCAGCGGTGATCGCGACCACCGGGCACTCGCATCGGCTCCGGGGGTGAGCAGCGGGTGACCCCTAGTGGCCACAGGGCGAAGCGATGGTATATAACGTTGTTTCGCCCAGCCGTACCATTCTGCCGCAGTTAAACTGCGGCGGCTGGTCGGCAAGTGGTTAAAGCAACATTTTCTTTTGGAATAAGGCTCGGATAACACTACTGCGATGTGCTTTTGATATCATTTTCAGTGCGATTATGTAGTGCGACTGATGCGGTTAGTATATTCTATGGAGCCAAATTGCACAGAAATTGCACCAAAGTAGCACAGGAATCTTTTTCAAAATCACACCACACAGTCGCATTGATGTAACCAGGTACCATTGAAAATAATGCAATTTCCCTTGTCATGGGAGTCTGTGCAACCTAAGTCACATGGGAAACTGCACCAGTGTCAACCAGCACTAAGAGCCCTTTCACACTGGGGCAGGGGGCGGCGTCGGCGGTAAAACGCTGCTATTATTAGCAGCGTTTTACCATCGGTATGCGGCCGCTAGTGGGGCGGTTTTACCCCCCACTAGCGTCCGAGAAAGGGTTAAATACCACCGCAAAGCGCCTCTGCAGAGGCGCTTTGCCGGCGGTATAGCCGCGCCGTCCCATTGATTTCAATGGGCAGGAGCGGTAAAGGAGCGGTATACACACCGCTCCTTCACCGCTCCGAAGATGCTGCTGGCAGGACTTTTTTTACCGTCCTGCCAGCGCATCGCTCCAGTGTGAAAGCCCTCGGGGCTTTCACACTGAAATGCAAGCAGCGGCACTTTCGGGTCGGTTTGCAGGCGCTATTATTAGCGCAATAGCGCCTGCAAACCGCCCCAGTGTGAAAGGGCTCTTAAGGTTTTAAATAGACCCCTGTCAGTGGCAAATGGTTTGTCTCAACCCTCTAACCCTGCCACTTTTGTTGAACAGCTTGTTTTGGAAAAAGAAAAGTGAAAAATAACTGACTTACTGGCAGGATCACCAGATGATAAAAGCCTAAAAAAAAAAAAAAAAAAAAAAAAAGAAAATGCAGCCACCAACATACAGTATGCAATGTATTACATTTTTTTGGGGGGGTTTTAGTGGATAGATAATATTTGCTTTTCTTAGAATTGAAGGCACTGAATTATTTTTGAGGGACACTGATCTTTTTTTTTTTTTTAACTATACTAACAATGTGACTATGTATGTACGTCACGCATAATTTACTTCAATTTCTAAAAGCAGATTTTAGTATAAAAATACTCTTAGTTTATTGTTCCTTTCAACAACTACTGTAGCTTCAATTTGCAATCTTAACTGGTGTATATTTACCAGTCATGCTTATGAAAGTATAAAATGACTATGGTGTTTACACAGACAAGTAATAAGCATCTGGTAACTAACTGCCATGTTATTGCTTGGGCACCAGTGGTGTAGGGCAGTGGTTCTCAACCTCTTAGATACCAGGACCTAGTAAATTCTTACAAAACCTTCCATTCCATACTTTTTATACTCACACAATAAAAGTATAGGAAACAAAAACATATATTGAAATGCTGGAAGGCTCTACATGTGGGGTGGGGAGGTGGGATAGTTTGTGGAGTAAGGTTATGTTCCCACTAATCTGACACGAAAGTTGTATGATCAGACTTTGTCCTGCGGCTTCATGTCAGACTTCCATTCAACTTCAATGAACGGGATCTGACTTTAATACAACCATACCAGGTCCTTTAAATCTGGTATGAATCGTAAGGGGGGAATCTCACGCCAAAATTGAAAAAAAAACAGAACAGGTTGGGCTCACCCCCGAGACCATACCAGACCGAATCTGGTATGGATTTTGAGGGGAAACCCCCGTGCCAAAAAATATGGCGTGGGGTTCCCCCCCCCAAATCCACACCAGACCCTTATCCGAGCATGCAGCCCGGCAGGTTAGAAAAGGGGGGGCACAATCAAGCATCCCCCCTCCTGGACCATACCCCTCAAAATGGAACCTCCTCAAAGCACCTTGTTGATGTGGACAACAGCCTCTTGCTGACAACTCTGGGCAGTGGTTGGGGGGGGGGTCTGCAGGCAGGGGACTTATTGGAATCAGATCCCGCCCCCCCATGTAAATGAGTATGGGGTACAATGTACCCCTACTCATTCACCAAAAAAAAAAAAGAGAAGAAGTGTAGTTTTATAAAAACAAGAGACTGTTTTCAAAAGTCTTTTATCATTTTTAATGATGAATGTCCTGTGTCATAGCTCCGTGTCTTCTCTCTCTGGTTCTTCCCCAACGCTGACCCGGTCCTCCTCCGACGCTGGCTCCCGCTGTTGTGTCAGGTCCGGTGTCTGCCAGTTCTTATATAACCATAAGGCATGGCCATCCGGGGACGTCACCCAGAGATCCCACCCCTCATGATGTCACATGGAGACCCTGCCCCCTGTCACGAGGTGACGTCCCTGGATGGCCACGTCCCATGGCTATATAAGAGCAGGCAGACACCGACCAGACACAACAGCGGGAGCCATCGGAGGAGGAGGACCAGGTTGGCAGAGGGAGAACCGGGAGAAGAAGAATCATTTTTAATAAAGGACTTTTTGAAAACCATCTCTTGGTTTTGTAACACTACACTTTTTTTTTGGCGAATGGGTAGGGGTACGCCATACTCATTCCCATAGGGGGGGCTGGGATCTGGGGGCCCTGTTGTTAAAGGGGGCTTTCAGATTCTGATAAGCCCCTGCCCGCAGACCCCCACAACCACCGCCCAGGGTTGTCGGGAAGTGGCCCTTGTCTAAGGTTCTGTGGGGTGGGTGGTGCCCCAATGCACCCACCCCCCTATGTTGACAGCATGTGGCCTGGTATGGTCGGGGGGGGGGGTACTTGCCCATCCTCCCCTTTCTTGACCTACCGGGCTGCATGCTCCAATAAGGGTTTTTGTTTGTTTTTTTTTTTTTGCTATGGGGTTCCCCCTTAAGATTCACATCAGACACATAGGGCCTGGTATGGATCTGTGGGGGGACCCCAAGCCGTTTTTTTTTTTTTTACATTTTGGCATGGGATTCCATCTTAAAATCCTTAGAGCATGCCACAAGTCGGATCAGTTAAGAAGATGATCCCGACTTCCATTCAAAATCAATGGGCTGAAATCATGCCCAAGTCGGACCAAAGTAGTGCAGGAAGCATTTTCAAAGTCAGACCAGCTAAAACGTCTCCATTGATTTTGACATGTCGTGCAACTTGTGCTCTCGAAGTCAGAGCGCATGTCAAACCAGTGTGAACCAGCCCTAAAGGGGCTGTGCAGAAGACTTGGTGGCCTTATATGGGGTGAGGTTTCTGAAGGGTGCTGGGGAGGTGTTTGTGTGTGTGTTTTAAAAGTCTTATATATAATGCTGCCTTATTTATACAGTTAGGTCCATATATATTTGGACACCTGGCACAATTTTCATACTTTTGGCTCTGTATGCTACCAAAATAAAATTAAAAATAAACAATCCAAATGACTTTGAACTGCACAAATTCAGCTTTATTTCATGGGGTTGAACATAAATATCATGTAAAAATTTTAGGAACTGCAACCATTTTTATATACAGTCTCCCCATTTTCAGGGGCTCAAATGTAATTAGACAAATGAATATAATCATAAATAAAATGTTCATTTTTTAATATTTTGTTAAGAATCCTTTACTGGCAATGACTGCATGAAGTCTGGAACCCATGGACATGGACTGGGTTTCCTGCTTTCTGATGCTTTGCCAGGCTCTAACTGCAGCTGTCTTCCGTTCTTTGTGGGTCTTTCTGCCTTAGTTTTGCCTTCAGCAAGTGAAATGCATGCTCAATTGGGTTGAGATCAGGTAAATGACTCAGTCATTGCAGAATATTCCACTTCTTTTCCTTCAAAAGCTCCTGGTTTGCTTTTGCAGTGTGTTTTGGATCATTGTCCATGTGTACTGTTAAGCGCTATCCAATCAACTTTGCTGCATTTGGCTGAATCTGGGTTGACGGCTTTTTTAGATTTTTTTTGCAAAGTCTAATCTGGCTTTTCTATTCTTCTGGCTTATGAATGGTTTGCACCTTGTGGTGAACCCCCTGTATTTGGTCTTCTCTTGATTGTAGACTTTGACAATGATACGCCCGCCTCCTGGAGAGTGTCCTTCACTTGCCTGGATGTTGTGAATGGGTTTTTCTTTACCATAGAGAGAATCCTGCAATCATCCACCACTGTTGTCTTCCGTGGACGTCCAGGCCTTTTTATGTTGCTGAGCTCACCAGTGCGTTCTTCTTTAGCATTCATTTTTGAAGCCTTACAATGGCCTTTTTCACTTGCATGGACAGCTCCTTTGAACGCATGGTGTAGGTTCACAGCAATAGATTCCAAAAGCAAATACCACACTTAGAATCAACTATAGACTTTTTTCCTGCTTAACTAGTTTATAAATAACGAAGGAGTAGCCCACACATGGCCAAGAAACAGCTTTTGATTCAATTGTCCAATTACTTTTGGTCCCTTGAAAAAAGGGGGGGGTGGCTATTCTTAAGAGCTGTAATTTGGATGTACGTACTCTCAAATTAAACCTAAGAGTGTGCACTTTCAGCCCATATCCTAACTATAGATGGAATACGTTTTGGTAAATTCCTGAAAAAAAACTAAAATTGTGCCTGGGTCTAAACATATATGGACCGAACTGTATCTTTACTGGAGGCAGCCAAGAAAAAAAATCTTACCTCTTTTTGCAAGTTCCAGAGCAGTTTCTTTACCAATGCCTGTGTTAGCTCCAGTTACTATTGCTGTCTTACCAGCTATATTTGCTTTGCTTGGACAAGGACCACCACCAACATATTCCCTAGACAAATAGGAAAAAAGATCATGCATTTTTTAATGGAATACCATCATATGCTTATGTTAATCTGTTATTCACTAGTAGGAAACACACATGTGCTTCAAAGCACTGAAAAAGGCAGATTTATGTGACCTCCCAAAAAAGCATCCTATAATGGGGTTGATTTAGGAAAACTGGAGGGTGCAAAATCTACATAGAAATGGATCAGCTTCCAGGTTTTTTTGTCAAAGCCTAATTTATGCTCTCTCTTGCACAACCCCACTGACTTTTAAATAAAATATTTACTGACGCCAACATGGCAGCATAATAGTGATAGAGCTCCGTCTCTTGACCACTCCCTCAGGACCAGTGAATAGCATAAAAATAGGATTTTTATAACAGCTTACCTGTAAAATCCTTTTCTTTGAAGTACATCACGGGACACAGAGCCATGGTAGTTACTATGTGGGTCTTAAGCCACCTTCAGGTGATGGACACTGGCGCACACTAAGACAGGAAGTCCACTCCCTATATAACCCCTCCCACTACTGGGAGTACCTCAGTTTTTGTAGCAAAGCAATACACGTGTATACCAGAAAGAAGGGAGGGACCTCTGTGCCCATGATGTACTTCAAAGATAAAGGATTTTACAGGTAAGCGGTTATAAAAATCCTATTTTCTTAATCGTACATCACGGGACACAGAGCAGTAGTAGTTACTATGTGGGATGTCCCAGAGCAATGCAACTGAAGGGAGGGAGACACAACAAAATTAGGGCACCAAGAGACCAGAGGGCTTATACTGCTGCCTGCAGCACACTGTGCCCAAAGGCGATATCCTCATGCATTCTCACATCCACCTGATAGAATCTGGTGAATGTATGACCGAAGACCAAGTTGCGGCCTTGCAGATTTGAGCCATGGAAGCCTGGTGATGCACTGCCCATGAAGCACTAACAGCCCTGGTGGAGTGCGCTTTAATTTGAAAAGGTGGAATTTTCCTCTTTAAACCATAAGCTTGAACAATTACTTGTCGAATCCATTTAGAAATAGTAGATTTTGATGCTGCCTGTCCTCTTTTAGGACCTTCAGGCAACACAAACAAAACATTCGTTTTCCAAATCTGAGCAGTCGCCTTTAAGTAGACTTTGACAGCTCTCACGACATCAAGAGAATGTAGTGATTTTTCTTCCGCAGAACAGGGTTCTGGGAAAAATAAAGGCAGAACAATACCCTGGTTTAGATGAAAACCTGATACTACCTTCGGTAGAAAATTAGGATGCAATATAACCTTATCCTTGTGAATAATTAAATATGGCTCTTTACAAGAAAGAGCAGCCAACTCCGATACCCTTCTTGCAGAAGATATGGCTACTAGAAAAACTAGTTTCCTTATCAGGAGGACCCAGGGAATATGTTGTATCGGTTCAAAAGGCTGTTTCTGTAATGCCGACAGAACTAAATTCAAGTCCCAAGGGTTCAGGGGTGACCTAACCAAAGGATTAAGCCGCGTTACCCCCTGAATAAAGCTACGAACCAAAGAATGCGAAGCAAGTGGTCGTTGAAATAATACCGACAAGGCCAAAACCTGGCCTTTGATAGTACTCGAGGCCAGCTTCATTTCTAACCCCATCTGTAGAAAGTCAAGGATTCTACCTATGACATATTTCCTGGGGTGCCAACCCCTGGATTCACACCAGGAGACATATGCCTCCCAGACTCTATAATATATGACTCTGGAGGCCGGCTTCCTTGCATTAACCAAGGTAGACACCACTGAACCTGACAGCCCACGCTTCTTCAGAATGTGGGTCTCAATAGCCAAACCGTTAAATTTAGCGTTTGTAAGGTAGGATGGAATACCGGACCTTGCGAGAACAGGTCTGGACTTGGCGGTAGGGTCCATGGGACCCCTACCGCCATCTTTACGATCTCTGCATACCAAGATCTCCTGGGCCACAAGAATCACCGACTTTCGTTCCTGATTGATCCTGCGAAGAAGTCGTGGAAGCAGCAGAAGAAGAGGGAATGCATAAATCAGTGAAAACCGATTCCACGGAAATACCAAGGCATCTGTTCCACGTGTCAGCGGTTTCTTTGTTCTTGACACAAAGTTGTCAATCTTTTTGTTGAAACTGGACGCAAACAGATGCACGTCCGGAATTCCCCATTTTTGACATATTGTCAGAAAGATGTTGGGGTGAAGAGACCATTCTCCCGGGAACAACTGCTGGCAACTCAAGTAGTCCACCTGCCAATTCTCTATCCCTGGAATGAAGACTGCCGATAGGCAGGGTATATTGTTTTCTGCCCAAGTTAGGATATGATTCACCTCTCTCTGGGCTGGTCGCACAACTTCTCCTGCCCCCTTGGTGACTGATATAGGCCACTGCTGTGGCATTGTCGGATTGGATCCTGACAGGACAACTTCGTAGCCTGAACGTCCAGGCCCTCAGGGCCAGGCGTGCTGCCCGAATCTCTAGAATATTGAAGGGCAAGGTCATTTCTGATTTGAACCATTTCCCTTGGACAGTCACTTCTTCCAGGACTGCACCCCAACCCAAAAGGCTGGCATCTGTTGTAACCACCTTCCAGGTAACTGGTAGGAAGGATTTTCCCTTCTGCAGATTCTTGGCTATTAACCACCAACTGAGGCTCTGGCACACCTTTGGAGACAAACGCATTGGGAAGTCTAGGCTTGGACCTTCTAGTTCCAAGCCAATAGGATACTGTTTTCCAGTAGACTCGAATGAAATTGAGCATAAGGAACGGCCTCGAATGAAGCCACCATTTTCCCCAACAATCTCATGCAAAGTCGAATAGAAGGATTCTTCTTTGTCTTGATCATCTGAATCAGTTCACTTATGGCACTGATCTTTGTCTGGGGCAAGAACACCCTCTTCTGAGCTGTATCTATGATCAGACCCAAGTATTCCAATCTCCTTGATGGTTTTAAGGAAGATTTTTTCTAGGTTGAGAATCCAACCTAGGTATTCCAGGTAGCTGACTGTGGTGACCAAACTCTGGTCTAAGTGGGCTACCAACTAGTCTACCAAGAGCAGATCGTAGTAAGCTAGTATCTTTATACCTTGAGCCCTTAATCTGGCTAGCGGAGGAGCCAGGACCTTTGTAAACACTCGAGGTGCAGTAGCTAGACCGAAAGGCAGAGCTACAAACTGAAAACAAAGATAAAGATTTTCTATCTCGAAGCGTAGATATTTTTGGTGAGCGGGAAAAATAGGTACATGGAGGTAAGCATCCTTGAAGTCGATTGACGTTAGAAGTTATCCACCTTGTAGAACGGAGACTACTGATCGGATTGACTCCATGCGAAAAGAGCAGATATTCAAAAAAACGGTTTAGATCTTTGAGATCTAGAATGGGTCTGGCATCCCCATTTGGTTTTGGTACCGTAAAAAGGTTTGAATAAAACCCCAATCCCTGCTCTTCCATGGGGACCACCGATATCACCTTTTGAGACAAAAGATGGTCCAATGCTTGAAAGAGAGACTTCTTTTTTCCTGGATCCCTGGGAACGTTTGATCTGAGAAAACGAGGAGACGGGGACTCTCGGAACTCTAGTTTGTACCTTAGAGTTATTGAGGAGGCCACCCATTTGTCTCGATACTCCTCCTCCCAGAATCTTGAGAACTGGAGAAGTCTTCCCCCCACTCGAGTGAGCGGGGGCGCCCCTTCATAAGGAGGCCTTAGTACTTTGTTTTGTAGGCTTCCTTCCCCAGGACCTTTTTTGTCCCTGGGGTTGACTCTGAGGTTTACGGTGGAGGCCGTCGAGACTGCCGTATTTCGTTTAAATGAAATACGCTTACTCCTTTTCCTAACTGGCAAAAGGGAACTCATTCCATTAGAAATTCTTTGGATTTATTTATCCAGATCATCCCCAAACAGCCGTTCACCATGAAAGGAAAAACTAGCCAGGAGCTTTTTGCATGGCGCTTCGGCTGACCAATTTTTCAACCATAGCATTCTACACATATGCACCAGCCCAAGCTCAAGGCATGAGGCCTGGAGAATGCCCCTGGTAGCTCGACCAACTCTTGGGCCTGCTGATCAGGCATAATCTTGAGTACCTGTTTATACTGGTCTCTCAAGGACTGACATACACCAATTGCTGCCAGCGCAGGCTGAGTTACTGAACCTGCCAGAGAAAAAGTGTTTTTTAATAGGAGTTCCAACTTCTTATCCATTGGATCCTTAAGCATTTAAGCATTGTCTACCGGACAAGTCAAGCTTTTATTCACAGAGGATATAGCAGCGTCAATTTCTGGAATTTCCCATTTTTTAATAAAGGTTTCCTCCATAGGATAAAGTGTTTAAAACTTTTTAGGAGGGTAAAACTGCTTATCTGGGTGATGCCACTCAGAATACATAAGCTTTTCCAGCCATGAATGGATAGGAAAAGCATAAACAGCTTGGGGAGGCTTTAGCGAACCCAAACAAGAAGTAGGCTTATCGACCGACTCAGTTAAAGGTAGCATGAATGTGGAGCGGAC
This sequence comes from Aquarana catesbeiana, assembly GCF_042186555.1. NCBI lineage: Eukaryota > Metazoa > Chordata > Amphibia > Anura > Ranidae > Aquarana > Aquarana catesbeiana. The sequence continues at coordinate 490,283,475 of NC_133327.1, forward strand.
CAATTCAGTAAGAGATTACACCATCAATCTTTCAGATTGTGAACCTGATCCTTCCACATTTGACCCCTCTGAAGAGGAGTCATCAGCCTCTTCCTGTTCCCCTGAGAGAAATTCATCATCTCCTGCCCCCGGTTCCTCCGTTTGAGGGTCCTGGGTAAAAGAAGGGGACCTATCGCACTTAGTCCCATTCTGGGATGCGATTAAATCCGGTATTCTCTGCTCCAACCCCAATATGGTTGAGGAAAACGTAGACAGGGGCTGCAGTGTTACAACACCTGATGGCCCAGATGGCACACTCTGACCAGCCACCCCAGAACTCTCAGGGGAGGATGCCATTTTTTTTTAGAGATGGTTCTAGGCTTTTTTGAGCTTGAAGGAGTCCCTCTTTAGCCCTTTTTGGGGTGTTTCTAGCCCTCCTTCTGACCATAGCCCTATTCACAAATGCAGAGGTACTACCAGAAGAAATCACATCCACTGCTTGAGCAATAGTCCAGCTACTGCCACTGTTATTAACACTCAGCCTGATGCTTTTAGTAAATGTGCCAAGGGAATGCCTGTGTCAACAACCTCTTACATGCCCCTTTTTGCTCTCCGACATCTGCAGCCAGCTTTTAAACATACTCCCGCGCTGGATGTTGCAGGACGCCAACGCCGTGCTAAGCCCCACCCCTTCGGTCACATCGCGGCCCCCCTCTCTTTTGGATAGAGGGTTTTCCAGCATGATCCGACGGGATCGGTGTGTGTGTGGGGAGGGGATGGCAAGGAAAAGACCTGAGACAAGCCGCTGTGCAGGGGCGGTGAAAAAAAACGGAGCAGCATGGCCGATTGTTTTTGGCTTCCCCCTATCTAGGGAGAGCTTTGTCCAGTTGGAGGGTGATTAGTGGAAGAAAATTCCCCCCTAAACTTACCGGTCTGAGCTGCTCGCCGGAGGAAGGACTAGCCTCGTTTTTGATTTTAGGTGTTTACATGTTTAGAACAGGGTTTTTTGCTAGAAAATGACTTAGAAAAAAAAATATATAATGTTTGGGGGTTCTAACACCCTAGAGAATAAAATGGCGGTCAATGCAATACTTTTTTCGCACCGTATTTGCGCAGCGGTCTTATAAGCGCACTTTTTTTGGAAAAAATTCACTTTTTTGAATAAAAAAATAAGACAACAATATAATGTTATGCCAAGTAAATTGATACCCAACATATCGCGCTTCAAAATTGCGCCCGCTCGTGGAATGGCGTCAAACTTTTACCCTTAAAAATCTCCATAGGCGACGTTTAAAAAAATTCTACAGGTTGCATGTTTTGCGTTACAGAGGAGGTCTAGGGCTAGAACTATTGCTCTTGTTCTACCGGTCGCGGTGATACCTCACATGTGTGGTTTGACCACCGTTTTCATATGCGGGAGCTACTCACGTATGCGTTCGCTTCTGCGCGCGAGCTCGTCGGGACAGGGAGCTTTAAAAATAATATTTTTTTTTCTTATTTATTTTACTTTATTTTATTTATTTTTTCACTGTTTTAAAAAAAAAAAAAATTGGATCACTTTTATTCCTATTACAAGGAAACATCCTTTGTAATAGAAAAAAGTATGACAGGTCCTCTTAAATATGAGATCTGGGGTCAAAAAGTCCTCAGATCTCATATTTGGACTTGAATGCAAAAAAAAAAAAAATGACAACAAAAAAATATGCCTTTAAGGCAAATGGGCGGAGCTGACGTTATGACGTCGCTTCTGCCCTCCTAAGGTATGGAGACGGGTGGGGGCCATCTTAGCCTCACTCGTCTCCATACTGAGGCTCCGGTAAGCGGCGGAGGGCGCGGGAGAGCGGCGGCACCTCTCCCACCGCCAATAATGGTGATCTCGCGGCGAACCCGCCGCAGAGACCACCATTATCGGAAACACGACCGGCTCCTGTAAAGGTGGATACCTCGGTTGTGGCAGCAGCTGCTGCCGTTACCGAGATATCCACCTTCAAAGTGCCGACGTATATGTACAGGAGCCGGTCGGTAAGTGGTTAAAGAAGACATTTCATAGGAAAAATTTAAAAATTCCTTAGAAGCCTCCACTTGCCTTTCCTGCTGCAGGGATTTCTGTGGTAAACCAACAGACCCAATCTTCACCCTTCACGGTGGGCTCTGTTACCAAACCTTCAGGAATCGGGGACCCTCGGGGAACCCACACTCCTGGACCTGTAAAGCACACCACCAGTAAAACTTTATGGCTGAAAACACCAAAGTACTGGATCCCGGGTTTAAAGAAGTACCTGTCCACAATTGCTCCTTTCAGGTCATCTAATAAACCGTTTGTCATTCCAGCTGGAAACCATGAAGGAAAAATGGTTACTGCCTGGACTCTAGCAGGCTTGGTTGTGCATATAGGACAAGGGGTCGCAAGCCTCCGTCAGCGGCGGGACACTCTACCAGAGCGGTTGCAGCCTCATAGGCAGCACATTCGAGAGCATCTATGGTGTTCCTCTGTAGAGAGGTATCATGGTCATCCCAGCATACTTACTCAAACTTTATGGAATAGACCCGGGTGCTATTTATGCTTTAGCGCTTTTATGCTATTCACTGGACCTGAGGGAGTGGTCAAGAGGCGGAGCTCTATCACTAGTATGCTGCCCTAGTTTGGCGTCAGGAAAGGAAAATTATGGTAAGTATTTGATACAATTTTCCATTTTATACCTTTAGGCTGGCCATACATAGTCGAATTTTGAAAGAATTTTCTTTTGAAAATCAGAAATTTTGTGTGTTTTGTGATCCGATGGTGCCACCATTGATTTCGAAATTCCCCTACAATTTCACCTCCTGTTGCTACAGAAAATCATTTTCACAGCTGGGAATCTTCTTTTCTTTCCTGGGAATTTTCTATTCTTGCACATGCGCATTTCCTTTTCGATTACATTTCTCGCACAATTCTCCCATCATTGATTAGGAAATCATTCGTTTTTCAAAAAATTTCAAACTCGCCCGATTACTCAAATTCGATGGCCGCACGAAAATTGGCTGTTGCTGCAGCCCACTAATGGTGTGAAATTCGAACGAAAATACTTAGATAAGATTTTCTAAAGAAAATTCTTTCGAAATTCGACCCATGTATGGTCTGCCTAAGCCAGCCATAGACGGTTCGAAACTTGGCTGGTTGGCTGGTTGGCTGGTTCGGCCGAGATTTGAACCATGTATAGGCAGGCTGAATGTACCCAAGTTGATTGATTGATCAACTTAGGTACAACCAGCCTGCCGGATTTTACATGTAATTATTGCTAACGGCTGTTATAGCCGCTAGCAATAATCACTGTGTTCTCCCAGCAGGGACGACTTCACCCGCCAGGAGAACACAATGGCTCCATTGAAGGGATTTGCCCATCAACACTGACTGTGTCAACTGTGTTTCCAGGAAAGAAATTCACTCTGTCTATGGCTGGCCTTATTGATCCTTTCCTTTGATATTCCATTACCAATTGTACTTCAAGTCTTTAGCAGGCACCTGCTATTGGAGGAGCTGCCAAATAACAACGCCAAATGATCGCATTTATATTACAAGGTTACCACACCAATATAAAAACTATTTTAGATGCAGTTCAACTCCCAACTCAACGTGCCAAGTTTCATGAATATACACTTTAAAGTCCTACTAAAATCCTCAGATTATTTTCAGCGTGTCCCAGGATCTCCAGTACCCCTGGGTTATTTTACTCTGCGAATAGCAACTGCAGTTTGGATGGTTTGCGCTCTGGTCAATCTCCTCTTGTGTACTATATCTTCCCATAGGCAAGAAATGAACATGCAACATAACTGGAAAAAGGGAAGGATTGGAAGTGTAATGCCCTGTACAGACAATAGGATTTTCCGATGGAAAATGTGTGATAGGACCTTAGCCTAGCTTAGCCTAGCCTAGCACTGCTACCTTTTATTCCATGTGATAGGACCTTGTTGTCGGAAATTCCGACCGTGTGTAGGCTCCATCACACATTTTCCATAGGAATTTCCGACATACAAAGTTTGAGAGCTTGCTATAAAATTTTCCGACAACAAAATCCGTTGTTGGAAATTCCGATCGTGTGTACACAAATCCGACAAACAAAGTGCCACGCATGCTCAGAATAAATTAAGAGACGAAAGCTATTGGCTACTGCCCCGTTTATAGTCCCGACGTACGCGTTTTACGTCACCGCGTTCAGAGCGATCAGATTTTCCGACAACTTTGTGTGACCGTGTGTATGCAAGACAAGTTTGAGCCAACATGCGTCGGAAAAAATCCATGGATTTTGTTGTCGGAATATCCGATCAATGTCCGACCGTGTGTACAGGGCATTAGAGTGTAGCATGCAAGCTCTAGTTGCTATCTGCATAGGGGTTTTATACAAGGGCACTGTTTCTTTATGACATACACTTGTGAAGCAATTTGAAAGGATTTATAACAATACTAAATTTGAACTTGGAGCTGACAAAGAAGTTCTCAATTATGTTTACTTTTGCAATTGCTTTTAATTTGTGTAAATACCTCATGCTGCATCTGAACAGTTTTTTTCCCCTGGTTAAAGCGGACTCATTTTTGTGTTTATTAAAACTCAGCAACTACAAAAAGTGTAGCTGCTGACTTTTAACCCTTTCAAGACTAAGCCTATTTTTGACATTTGGTGTTTAAATCCATATCTGTTAAAATTCATATTTTTTGCTAGAAAATTACTTAGAGCCCCCAAACATTATATATGTTTTTAGCAGAGAATCTAGAGAATAAAATGACGATTGTTGCAATATTTTATGTCACACGTTAATTGTGCAGCGGTGTTTTAAACGCAACTTTTTGGGAATAGGGACACTTTCATGAATTAAAAAAAAAAACAAACAGTAAAGTTAGACTACTTTTTTTGTATAATGTGAAAGATGATGTTACGCCGAGTAAATAGATACCAAACATGTCACACTGTATAATTGCACGCACTCGTGGAATGGCGACAAACTACGGTACCTAAATATCTCCATAGGTGACGTTTTAAATTTTTTTACGGTTACCAGGTTAGAGTTACAGAGGAGGTCTAGTGCTAGAATTATTGCTCTCGCTCTGACGATCGCGGTGATACCTCACAGGTGTGATTTGAACTCCGTTTACATATGCAGGCGCGACTTCTGTATGCGTTTTCTTTGCTGCGCGAGCTCGCAGCGACGGGGGCACTTTAAACATTTTTTTTTCTTATTTATTTTTATATTAATAAATTGTGTTTAAAAAAAAAAAAAAAAATTTGATCACTTTTATTGCTGTCACAAGGAATGTAAACATCCCTTGTGACAGTAATAGGTGGTGACAGGTACTCTTTATGGATGGATCGGGGGTCTAAAAGACCCCCGATCCCTCCTTTGCACTTCAATGTATTCAGATCACCATTTTCGGCGATTCTGAATACTGTATATTTTTTTTAAACCGGAGCCATTGGCAGCCGAGTAAACGGGAAGTGACGTCATGACGTCGCTTCCGTGTTTACAATTAGGAGACTGGAACGAAGCCGCTTACGGCCGCCAAAAGAAAGCTCTATAAGTGTGAAAAAAGGACAAAAAAATTCATATGGGTACAGTGTTGCATGACTGAGTAATTGTCATTCAAAGTGTGAGAGCACCGAAAACTGAAAATTGGTCTGGTTAAGAAGGGGGTTTAAGTGCCCAGTTGTCAAGTGGTTAATGTCACTGGTAAGGTCAGTGGCAGTTAGTCAGTCCCCCCCAGCGTCAGTCAGTGTATAGGGCAATCCCAGTCCCATTATAAATCGCTGTTTGCCGCCGTTAGTAATATAACATTTTTTTTTTTTTAAATAAAAATGTCAGTATATATACACCATTGTTTGTAGGCGTTATAACTTTCACTCAAATCAATATACACTTATTGGGATTTTTTTTTATTAAAAACATGTAGCAGAATACATTTTGGCCAAAATGTATGAAGAAATATAATTGCATTTTTTTTTTATTGGATATGTTTTATAGCAGAAAGTAAAAAAAATGTGTTTTTTTCTCCCCAAAATGTACCATTCTTTTTTTTGTTTATATATTGTGAAAAATAAAAACCCAGTACTGATCAAATACCACCAAAAGAAAGCTCTATTTGTGTGAAAAAAAATGTACATAAATTTTGTTTGGGTAAAGCGTTGCATGCACGCGCAATTACCAGTTAAAATAGCACAGTGCAGAATCGCAAAAAATGGCCTGGCTATGAAAAGTAAAACCTTCCAGAGCTCTATGGGTAAAGGGCTCATACACACAAATGTAAATACAGGCGATTGGCTGTACAGCATAATATACACCTATATTTATAGCACCTGGGAGCCTCGGCTGCAGTGTATTTCTGGACATGTCACTGTATTACAAAATACACCGTACTCCTGTAATCTCGTGTCAACGCAGGTGCTCATGATTACATGTGTATATGCACAGATGTATTTTTCCAAGTGTAAGAGTGGGGTATTAGACTCCATACACACTAGGCTTAAAAATAACGCCAGTTCCTTTGGCAGAAAAAGCGCTCATATAGAGCGTTTTTGTTCACAGTTTAGACGAGTTTAGGAGAGAGTTTAGTGCTTTTTCTGCCAGAAAGCTCCAATCAAAAACAAACCAGAAGAGGTTTTTTCTGCCTGTAATGCCGCGTACACACGAGCGGACTTTATGGCAGACTTGGTCCGGCGGACCGGAGTCTGTCGGATAATTCGTTCGTGTGTGGGCTCCAGCGGACTTTTTTTTCCCCCAAAAGTTCAACGGACCTAGAAATGAAACATGTTTCAAATCTTTCCAACGGACTTGAGTCTGGTCAAAAAGTCCGCTCGTCTGTATGGTAGTCCGACGGACAAAAACCCGACGCTAGGGCAACTATTGGCAGATGGCTATGAACTTCCTTGTTTTAGTCCGGTCGTACGTCATCACTAATCCGTCGGACTTTGGTTGATTGTGTGTAGGCAAGTTCGTTTATTCGGAAAGTCCATCGAAAAGTCCGCCAGACCTAGTCTGTTGAAAAGTCTACCCGTGTGTACGCGGCATAAGGCTCTCTGCACACTGGCTTAAAAAACTCTGCTTTTTCTTCTAGGGACGTGGTCTGGACATGGCCGGGTAGAGAGTGTGCTTGCTGAGCTCCCGACCATCTCCTATCTACCCCAGCTTACCTAGATCTGTTTATTACATTATGCTCCCATCCAAGAAGCGCTCAACTAAGCGGAACACGAAGAGCACCAAACCGACTCCAGTTGCTCCATCCCCGGGTGAGATCCAGCAGTTCTTCCAGCTCCCCCAGTCAGGCTCCCCAGAGTTAAAGATGGCGGACGAACGTACCTCGCACTCAGAGGGCCTCCAACCTCTCGCCTATCCAGCCTCCCCTGCAGGGTCCTTGAGCTCGGAGACCTACTCTGCCACCAGCTTTCCTGTTGGACGCGCGGAATTCGTCTCACCTACCCTTGACTTACAGAGCGGATGCTGAACTGAAATCCATCATTCAGGCACTGTCAACGAAAACCAACATTGAGGCCCTGATAGGGCGCGTGGAGGCTTCTCATAGGAAGGAAATTTGCGCCGTTACACAGGACGTTCAAACCCTTACCACCAGACTCACGGCGGGGGAAGCACCCCATGATGATGACTGTCCACACACAACATGGAGACTTTCCCCTATACACCACGGATGCAGAAATTTTCTTCCCCTATGCACCTGCAGGCAGCCCATAAGGTCTTTGTGCCTTAATATCTTTGCTGGAGATTCCCCAGTATCCTGACTGGACATGAGTACACTTAGCTTCACTACTTATGCTCAGATGCTAGGTTGTCTCTCAGAGTGCAATTTTATACAAATGTGCTCTGCGATATATGCATATATTTATTTAACTGCATATTCAATGTTTCAATGTTGTAATGATATATGAGAGGTATGTTGCTGAGATGACTGCTGGTGTGTGCACTCCCCCCTCTTGCGGGGCCTCACTGCAGTGAAGGGAGATAGGGGGCGAACTTGCACCAACATTGTCTCGGGGGGGGGGGGGGGGGGTCGCGGGAGGTTGACGGAAGCGGCAGACACTGTGCTCGCTCCGTGGGGGCTTCTCCCCCCCCTGCGCTGTTGATGTCCCCTGCATTGATAGTGGGACTCATAAGGGTGAGAACTGGTGGAGCCATGAGCTTCACAGTGAGGGCATTTCAGACACTATTGATGCCTAAAAATTTCTATTAAACTGCTGGGCTCTGGCCCACTCAAATGTTATGTTCAGCTGGGGGGGGGGGGGGGAACCCTCCTCTGCACAATGTGACTCTATACTCTATGATGCTCTATTTTCATTTTTTTTTGCTTTTTGCCATTTTGTTTTTTATGTTCTCATTTTTCACCATTGATGCTTCTAACTGAACCAAAGTTCCTGCGGGGGTGGATGGGAGGGTTGGGTCCTCTCCTCTTGGTCACTGACTAACTTCTCCCCCACGTAGGCTTACGTACACTTATGGTCATGCTACGATATAACAAGTTTGTTACTTGCAGTTTTAGTTACTTCAGGATTTTCGTCCTGAACTCGTTTGTTTCTTTCCCTTACCCTCTGTCCCCCTAAATTGACATTATTTCCTTTCCCTCCACCCATTTGCTCTTTTAGTTTCTACTTCTCTCCCCCTCTTCTGCCTCCCCTTCCCTCTCCCCCTTTCCTATTATCCCCCTATGACGTGGCGATGGAATCTATAAAAGTGGTGTCATTAAATGCAAAAGGTCTTAATATACCTGAGAAAAGACGCATGCAATTAAATGACTTAAGGAGTTCTCACGCTGATGTTGCATTCATCCAGGGAGACTCATTTTAAAAAAGAGAAACTCCCAATTCTCAAAAACTAGTACTTCCCCTTCACATATCACTCCACTAACCCAACAGCCAAGACTAAAGGGGTTTCTATATTGCTGTCCAGTAAACTAGCATGGCAGTGCCAAGATGTCATTAAAGATCCTGGAAGCTTTGTATTCCTTAAGGGTCTTATAGGCAAAGTGCAAATTACCATGTCAATGCTATATGCCCCCAATGACCACCAGGATACCTTTATCCAACATACCCTGGAAAAACTCCTGGAGTTTACTGAGGGCCAGCTGATACTGGGTGGAGACTTTAATGTCTCCCTAACCCAGGGGTCTTCAAACTGCGGCCCTCCAGGTGTTCAGGAACTACAATTCCCATCATGCCTAGTCATGTCTGTGAATGTCAGAGTTTTACAATGCCTCATGGGATGTGTAGTTCTGCAACAGCTGGAGGGCCGTAGTTTGAGGATCCCTGCCCTAACCCCTTCGGTAGACGCCTCCTCAGGTTTTTCCTCGGCCCCCCTAGCTTCCAGGAAACGGATAGCTAACTCCCTACATACAGCTCAGCTGATTGATATATGGCACTAACAGCATTCAGGTGAGTGAGATTATAGATTCTACTCCTCCCCGCACAAGACATACTCCAGGATAGATTATTTCTTGATTCCCCATGGCCAGCTACATTTGAAGTCTGATTCTTCGATGGGTCACATAATGGTTGGATCATGCTCATATCTCCCTAGTAAACACGCTCTCCGGAATGTCTTCTCCCAGACACCGCTTTTGGCATCTAAAGGAAAGCCTCCTACAGGTCCCAGAGGTGCTGGCAAAGAGTTGACCCTGTACTTCCAAACGAATGACAGCCCGGGCTGTGATCCAGGTACCCTCTGGGAAGCTCATAAAACAGTTCTCAGAGGGATACTCAAACATGGTGCGCTCATTAAGAAGGAACGAAACAAACAACTCGCGCAACTCCTTTCCAGGCTGCCCTCCACTGAATCTCGCCACAAACATGCGCCCTCCCACGCATTGGAGATGGAACTTGGGCTATTACGCAAACAGATCACGGATTTATTACACTATAAAGCCAAGGCAGCATTGCAGCTCTGTCGTAGAACGAGACAAGTGTGCAAAGGTGTTGGCTAGAATGGTCAGGGAACATAAGCTTTCAGCTTATATTCCTCACATTATGTGCTCCTCCGGGCAGAAAGCTACACTCCCCGTACAAATTTCACAAGAGTTCAGGGACTTCTAATCTGCCCTTTACAATTTACCGAACAGAACACCTCCCCAAGCAGACATTGAGGACTATATGACTTCTCGACTCCCGTCCCTCCCAACAGAGGTTCAGGAAGAACTAGATTCCCCTATAACTCTGGAGGAACTTCAGCTAGCTATTGGAGCTATGAAACCAGGCAAAGCCCCAGGCCAGGATGGCTAAACTATACAATACTATAAAACCCTCCTCCCGCTACTAGGCCCACATATGGTGACGTTTTTTAATGCAGTTGGTTCTGATGCCATTTTCCCTAGCGATACCTAGCTAGCGATATATATTTCGCGAATACACAAAGAAGGTAAAGACCTTACCTCTTGCGGGAGCTATAGGCCCATTTTACTTTTAAATATCGACTTGAAACTCTTCTCTAAGATCTTGGCTATTCGGTTGGCACAGCATCTCCAGAAATTGGTCCATCTTGAGCAGGTGGGCTTTATCCCCACTAAGGAGGCAAGAGATAACACCATCAAAGCACTCAACCTACTCCATGTAGCAACATTTAAGGGTGACCCGTGTGTTTTCTTAAGTACCAATGCCAAAAAGGCATTTGAACGAGTGAATTGGAACTTTATGTTCTCCGTGCTCCACCACATTGGTCTCGGGAAGAGGATGCTTGGCTGGATAGGCAGGATATACTCTAACCCGATGGCTCAAGTGAAAGCAAATGGCCTGCTCTCTGACCCCTTCCTTATTGGTAATGGGATGAGGCAAGGGTGCCCCCTATCACCCCTTCTCTTTGCTCTATCTCTAGAGCCATTCCTCTGTAAAATTAGACTTAATCCAGACATAGAGGGGCTACCGGTGGGTGACACTCAGTGTAAAATATCAGCCTACGCAGACGACCTACTCTATTCTCTGACAAACCCTACAATATGGCTTCCAAACCTCCTTCGGGAATTTGAGTTATACTGTACTCTTTCAAACTTGAAAATCCATTTTTCTAAATCTGAGGCCATGGGAGTCACACTACCTCCCCACATCCTCTCAACCATGCGATCCAACTTTCATTTCAAATGGGCAGATTTTGCCTTAAAGTATTTAGGCACATACATCCCGTTCGACCTTTCATGTACGCACGATCTCAACTTCCCGCCTCTATTAGTTAAAACCCATATTCTTCTACAGAAAGGACTACACTGCTAGTTTGGCAGATGGAACCTACCAAAATACCTCTATATGTTCCAGGCTCTGCCCATACAGATACCACTTTCCTCTTTTTAAGCAAGTACAAGCCATCTTTACCCGCTTTTTCTGGGCTTACAAGAAACCCCGCCTTCCACGGACCCAAATGTCCCTACCAAAACAAAATGGGGGGGGGGGTTGGCATTACCAGATACCCGGAAGTACTACCAGGCTATCCATCTGGGCAGAGTACTTGATTGGCGGCGCCACGCGGTATCCAAACTCTGGGTACAAATAGAACAAACTCAAACCAAAATACCCTTGAAGAGTGCACTTTGGTGCTATGACTCTTTACCTCAAGAGATGAAATCTAACCCACTGATAGGGACCACACTAAGGCAAAGTTCCCAAGTCGTCCTGCAAGCTTCTCTTACCACGAAACAATCTCCACTATCTCTGATTCTCGGGCACCCAAAATTCCCACCGGGCCTTCATCCTACAGAATTCACGTCCCTTCGTAACTCAGGATTTGACCATGACTCCAAGTTTGTTACGGAGTTAACCAACTCTGCGGGTCCCTACCAACTTTCATTTTGGAAAGCGGTGCAATTGCACCATTTCCTACACTCTATCCCCGACCCTCAGAATTTCTCTCGTCAACTGGAGACCTTTGAAGAATATTGTTCTGGGACTGAGCCTTTACCCCAAGTTCTCTCCAAAACGTATTCCTTTTTTAAAACATCCTTGGAACAACCACGTCTACCCTGTCTGGAGAGATGGGAGACAGATCTTAACAGATCTTAACCGAAAGTTCTCTGCGACACAAAAACAGTGCATCACCAGATTTGCTCTTAAATCATCCCTGTGTACCAAAATACAGGAATAGAATTTCAAAATATTGACCAGAGTGTACTTCACGCCCTCCAGATTACACAGGTGTTACCCTGCCACTTCGCATGGTTGTTGGCGCTGTGGGGGGGACGTGGGGTCACTAATGCACATCTTCTCGTCTTGCCCTAGACTGGGGAAGATGTCCATCACATTATGCAGAAATTCTACAAGATACCAGAGGATGCGGCATTTTTCCTTCTACACCTTTCAAAAATCCCTGCTAATACCTACAAAACATCAATTGTACGTCACCTGTTAAAACGCAGCTAAATCCTGTATACCTCTTTACTGGAAACAATGCTCACCGACAACCGCAAGTTGGCTGCGGAAAGTGTAGGATAGTGGAGGATATGAACAGGATGGAGGATTTGGTTCTTACTGCGCAACATAACCGTGAGAAATACACAAAGACCTGGAGTCTTCGAAACATTTTTATTCTCTCAGATGAGGGGAAAACTCTCCTGGGATCATAACTCACTCATGAGCTACTGTTACGTTCCTGAGCCATAGTTGTCCCCTTACCCACTTCCCTTCCCCTTTACTCTGCACTATCTTTGACTATATCTTATTTTTCTTCTGTTGTTATTTAACCACTTCAATACCAGGCACTTAGACACCTTCCTGCCCAGGCCAATTTTCAGCTATCAGCGCTGTCGCAATTTGAATGACAATTGCGCGGTCATGCTACACTGTACCCAAATTAAATTTTTATCATTTTGTTCCCACAAATAGAGCTTTCTTTTCGTGGTATTTGATCACCTCTGCGATTTTTTTTTTTTGCGCAACAAGTAAAAAAAAGACCGAAAATTTTGAGAAAAAAAGTTTTTTTTGTCTGTTACATTTTTTTGTAAATAAGTACATTTTCTTCTTCAATGATGGGCACTGATACAGCTGCACTGATTAGGCAGCACCAATGAGGTGGCACTGATGATGGGCATTGATAGGCGGCACCGATAGGTGGCACTGATGGGCACTCATAGGCGGCACCGATAGGTGGCACTGATGGGCACTCATAGGCGGCACTGATAGGTGGCACAGATGGACATTGATGGGTACCGATAGGTGGCACTGATGGACACTGATAGGTGGCATTGCTGGGCATCCCCGTTTTTTAATTGCCACAGAGGTGCCAGTCAGTGACCATTTGTGGGCACTGATTGGCATATTTTGGGCATAACTTTTACATGTGGATGGCCATGGGGGATGTACCTGGCCATCCACATGCTGGGGGCTTCCCTGGTGGTCCAGTTTGGGCATCTGAGGGGGGGTTGCGCTGATAAACAATAAGCGCAGACCCCCCCTGTCAGGAGAGCCGCCGATCGGCTCTCCTCTACTCGCGTCTGTCAGACATGATTGAGGAAAAGCCAATCAACGGCTTTTCCTGTCAACATCGTGATCAGCCGTGATTGGACACGGCTGATCACGTGGTAAAGAGCCTCCCCCGGAGGCTCTTTATCGAGATTGGTGTAGTGGTGTGTCAGACTGCTTTGCAGGAAGAAAAAAACAGCACATTACTGCTGTCAAAATAGGACCCTGTGTTTGTTTATCTACACAGGGCTCTTTTTGGTAATGTCAGGAGCCTATTGTCGGCGACCAGTCTGGTGCTGCAGCCAATTGCAGCACAGCCGAGGTGGCGGAGGCATGCGGATCACGTAGTATATCTATGGTGGGCGGTCTGCAAGCGGTTAAAATATGCCTCTATTTGTCCTAATGTGCACATAGGATATCATTGAGCTGCCTCTAAAGGTAAAACACAAAACTTTTGTAGAAGCACCAATTTTTAAGCCAGTGTGACTGTGCATGGACACTTAGGGAAAGAATGTGCAAGTAATCGCTAGCACCGGTGTTTAGCTTAGGTTCACACTGACTGCGGGATAGAAATCGTGCGAGTTCAGCTGAACTCGCACGATTTCATATCCGCATGTCAGTCCAACTTCGGGAGCGATTTCAGAGACATCTGTGCGGGTTCCTGCTCAAATATCTATGCAAATTGCCCACCCCCCGAAGTCGCCAAAAGTAGTACACAAGGATGAGCTCCGGCATGTTCGCACAGCCCACATGCAGAGCCCGCCAGGAAGTCGACACTGCACTGCGCTAATCACAGGCAGTGAGACATTGTCCCGATGCACGGCTGCAGAGATCGGGAAATGTCTCACTGCCTGTGATTAGCGCAGCGCAGTGCCGACTTCCTGGCGGGCTCTGCAAACACACTGGAGCTTATCCTTAGTACTACTTTTGGGAATCAGTGCGGCGCCGCAGCGATTCGGACAGTGCCATTGCTGGCAACAGACACCACTTTGGCATGCGCTTTGACATGTCAAAGCGCATTGCAAATCGGACCAATGTGAACCTAGGCTTACACCAGAATTACAGGGAAGCGTCATGTTTTATAATACAGTAATATGCGCAGAATTATATGCTGCAGCTGGAGCTCTCAGCCACTGTAAATACGGGTGTATTTTAGTTCAAAATAGCAGTGGAGGGGTGGTAAAATCCTGCAGTTCAAAGCGTGTTTTTACCACTCCTCAACCGCTCCTCCTTTACCTGCAGAGGCAGCAGCCTGGGAATTGTACACCTGTTGTGGCAGGAATTATACCGCCCTGTTGCTTTGGGCGGGTAAATGGGGCTACTCTGCTGCGTTGCGCTAATGTGGCGATCAAGGGGTGAAAGCAGGCAATACAATGCTTCCTCACTGCCTGTCAAGTGCTCTGTGAAGAGCGATCCAAATGCAGCAGGTCAGGGATCAAAGCACATGTAAACAAGCCCTTACGCTACATGTATTTACGTTTGTGTGAATGAGCCCTAAAAAGAAATTGGCTAGAGGTACACTTGAAGTTGTAAAATAAATTCTCACTTTAAATGCACAAATTCAGCAGCATACATGTTCTGTAACAAATGCTATGTTACTGGTGTATAGCAAATCACCTGCATATGACAACCTACTTACTTTAGAAGGACGGATCCACCTATTAACGTTCCGACCATGGAAGCTCCTACTACATACTTATTCATGATGTGCTAATTAACAGAGTTCAACTCATAGAAGCAGCACACAGGCAGAGCACTGAGCAGAGGTCACTGAGAAGTATGGGCAGGAAGAACTTCCTACTACAGCTACGGAAGCCTGCTGGAGACAGTACAAGGAGGAGATAGATGGATTGTCAGCTCTGCACTCTAATCAGCAGCCTGCATTCTTATTATTATAAAATGACATTTGTCACACCTGTATGTGTAGTGATTCCACTGTATAAACCAGGGAATTTGGTGATTTATTACATTTTGGCTGCTATGTTTATTTTCAGAGACACGGTTCTGCTGAAGCTGTTTTTGGATTAGTTGGTCAAAATTATTTTCCAGATAAATACAACCAAATTGGCTGCACAGCCTCATGCACACTGGTTGTTTTTTTCTGCTGCTCCTAGGGGTGTTTTTTTTTTCTACCTTTAAGCCCAAGTTCACACTGAGCTGCGGGAATGAAGCCGTTCGAGTTCAGCTGAACACGCACGATTTCACTCCCGCATGTCAGTCCCGATTTCGGGGGCGATTTCAGAGACATCTGTGCAGGTTTCTCCACAGATGTCAATGTAAATCGCAGCCCAAAATCGCAAAAAGTAGTACAGAAACTACTTTTTGAAATCGGTGTGGCACCACAAATGCAGTGCCGTACCGATTAGAACAGTGCAATTGCCACCGATTTGACATTTTAAATCGCATGTCAAATCGTGCCAATGTGAACCAGGGCTAAGCCTAGGTTCACATTGATGCAATTTAACATGTCAAATCGCAGGCCAAATCGGCGGCTATTGCTGGCAATGGCACCGTCCAAATCGGTGCGACTTGCGGCGCCGCACCCATTCTCAAAAGTAGTTTCTGTACTACTTTTGGCGACTTGGGGTCGCAATTTGTATAGACATCTGTGCAGGAACCCGCACAGATGTCTCTGAAATCGCCCCCGAAGTCGGACTGACATGCAGGAATGAAATCGTGAGAGTTCAGCTGAACTCACACAATTTCAATCCCGCTGTCAGTGTGAACCTGGGCTAAATGCCCCTGCATGTTACATAGAGAAAAAGCAGCACATCCAGAGACGAAGAAAAATGTGTGGGTTTATTGTAGAATCATAGGTTAAAAAACATGATACACGAGGGATCCACACTGTTTAGCGGACATGTTTCACACAAAGTGCTTAATCATTGCTGACTATCACCGGGTGTGCATGCTCCTTAAGACCCCTTTCTCACTGGGGCATTTTTCAGGCGCATTAAAAAAAGCGCCTGAAAGAAACCTCATCTGCAATCCCAATGTGAAAGCCCGAGTGCTTTCACACTGAGACCCCTTTCATTCTATGGTGTTTTTCAGGCGCTTTAGCGTTAATAAAAGCGCCTGTAAAACGCCTGAAAGAAGCCTCATCTGCAATCCCAATGTGAAAGCCCAAGTGCTTTCACACTGAGGCGCTGCGCTGGCAGGGCATCAAAGAAAAAATCCTGCAAGCAGCTTCTTTGCAGCACTTTAGGAGCGGTGAATACACCACTCCTAAAGTGCCCCTTCCCATTGAAATCAATGGGAAGCGCCTGCAAAGCGCTTTTGGCAGCTGCGCTTTGTGGGCGATTTTAACCCTTTATTTGGCCACTAGCAGGGGTTAAAAGTGCCCCGCTATTACTCGAAAAACAATGGTAAAGCGCCGCTAGTTTAAGCAGCACTTTACCAGCGTTTTTCGGGCGCTGGCAGTGTAAAAGGGCTCTTAAAGCACTCGAGCTTTCACATTGGGATTGTAGATAAGGCTTCTTTCAGGCGCTTTTACAGGCACTTTTTTTCCGCTAAAGCGCCTGAAAAACGCCCCAGTGTGAAAAGGGTCTTATAGACCAAAGTGTGTGGCCACTTTGTGTGAAACGCGTCTGCTGAACAGTGTGGATCCCTCATGTATCATGTTTTTTAACCTTTGATTCTACAATAAACCAACACATTTTTCTTCATCTCTGGATGTGCTGCTTTTTCTCTTTGTTGCATGGATTTCCCAGGTTGCGGACGTTGGCAGGCACCCAGTCTTGTTGCCACAGCAGTATCAAGAGATTTTTAATTTGCAGACAGCCTTGGAGCGGTGTACATTCTACATCCCTTTGCCCCTGCATGTTAGCCTATGGGGTTGATTTACTAAAGACAAATAGACTGTGCACTTTGCAAAGTGAAGTTGCACTCTGCAAGAGCAGTTGCTCCAGAGCTTAGTAAATGAGGTAAAGATTCACTTTGCAAAAAATACCCAATCACGTGCAAGGAAAATAAAAAAAAAAAACAGCATTTTTGCTTGCACATGATTGGATGATGGAAGTCAGCAGAGCTCCCACTCATTTACTAAGCTATGGAGCAAATGCTCTTGCAGAGTGCAACTGCACTTTGTAAAGTGCACAGTTTATTTGCCTTTAGTAAATCAACCCCATTGAAATGCGCCTATGCACTAGGTGCATTTAGAGCTTGAGCAGTCAATAATTTCAGCGGCCAGAATAAATTGTTGGGCCTCTTGCACACAATACTCCTGTTTGAGCATCTACCTTTTCAAAAGTTTTATTTTTGTATGTATTTGCGCACATTTTTGCACATATGTGTTTGTGCAATTTTAACACAAATTTGCGCACGCACACAAAAACGTATTCTCGTGTTTTTGTTCTGCACAATATGTAAATGGTCATTTGCATACATTTTGCATGCAATTGTGCACAATCGTGCGTATTTGCTTGCATGAGGCGTAAATTACTGACCAAAAATGCAGATTTTTCCATTTTTTTTTTTTTACTCAAGAATGCCCCGTTCTTGTTTACGCGCCTGTGTGCATAGGCCCATTACAATAAATGTATTTTAGCTCAGTAAAAAAATAAGCTGTACTGAGCTTTTTCAAGCTGCAGTGTGCAAGAGGCCTTATTCTGGCCAATGAAATGAATTAACGCCCAAGCGCTTGGCCAGGCATACCGTTGCAGGTGTTAGACAAGGATCACATCTGTGCAGGTGGTTTCTGTTGTGGGTCCACACTTGTTCCTGCAGCCACAACTGCCCGTACAGAAAAACGCAGGAGATGTGTTTGCGGGTGCCATTAATCCTAATGGCATGCCGCACACACTGGAAGTCGCTCCCGCACTGGGAACCACACTGCACTTGCGGTTCCTGTGTGGGCCTGTGATTCAAGAAATGGAGCAGGGACCTTTTCCCTGGGTTTCAGGAGGCACGGCAGACCATTTAAATGAATCGGCTGCTGTGCCCATGCAAAATGCAGCACGTGGAGCCGCATCAGTGTGAACCAGGGGTTTGTCCACTAACTGGTAGTGTCCATCAGAATCATGTCCATGGGGTTATATACTGACTTTTGAACTCCCAGACTTGCTCTCAAGCTCCTGCGGCAGCCCGTGAAACTGGACCTTCCCCTATTTATGTATCACACGGGGTGAAAGGCCAGCCCAAGACCAAAAGCCTGAGCAACCCAACTACCTCACTAGTGCAGAAAACCTACACTGTAGGCAACCTGCCTACAAACTCCTCTTATTTTGCACAAAAATAATTGGGGCTTGAGGCTAGAATAAAGTGGTAGTAAACCCAGGGCCAGCCCTACCATAGGACCCGGTGGGGACCATCAGTAAAGAGCAGCACTTTCAGGGGGGCTGCAAATTGCTGCCCGCCCGCCAGCCAGCCGTTCCGCTGCTTATCCCACTGTGAGGGAGCCCGGCGCTGAGGTGACAGGAGTATGCGGGCAAAACACTGGCTTCCCATGGGCGGAGCAGTCAGCAGGCACGCCAGTCAGCAGGTGAGCGTGCTTGCTGGTCAATCAGCGCGCCGGCGGGCGGGGGAGCAGAGAGATGACATAATTTCTCTGCTGCCTGCCTTCACTCTCGGACACAGCAAGTGACCAACCGCAATGTGTGGCAGGTGACGTTGTGGTAAGTGACAAGCCGCTACGTGTGGCAGGTGACATTGTGGCAAGTGACAATCCGCTACGTGTGGCAGGTGACGTTCTGGCAAGTGACAATCTGATACGTGTGGTAGGTGACGTCGTGGCAAGTGACAATCCGCTACATGTGGCAGGTAACGTGGCAAGTGACAATCCGCAATGTGTGGCAGGTGACCTGGCAAGTGACAACCTGCAACATGTGGCGGGTGACGTTGTGGCAAATGACAATCCACAACTTGTGGCAGGTGACGTGGCAAGTGACAATCCGCAATGTGTGGCAGGTGACGTGGCAAGTGACAATCTGCAATGTGTGGCAGGTAACGTCATGGCAAGTGACAATTCGCAACATGTGGCAGGTGACGTGGCAAGTAACAATCCGCAATGTGTAGCAGGTGACTTAGTGACAAGTGACAATCCGCAACGTGTGGCAGGTGACGCGGCACGTGACAATCCGCAACTGAAGGCAGATGATGGTGGCAAGTGACACACTCAGGGCTCCCACTGATTCTGCATTATGGTTAGTTGAACTATTTCATTTTATATAACAATGTAATAATAGAAATAATACACTTCAATCATTCTTTTTTGCGGTACGACACTGCGTAGCTTTAACTGACAATTGCACGGTCGTGCGACGTTGTACCCAAACAAAATTGACGTCCTTTTTTTTCCCACAAATAGAGCTTTCTTTTGGGGGTATTTGATCACTTCTGCAGTTTGCTATAGTAAATATCCCAAAAAATTAAATAACAAATATCTTCATCAGTTTAGGCCAATATGTATTCTTCTACATATTTTTGGTAAAAAAAAACGTAATTAGCGTACACTGATTAGTTTGCGCAAAAGCGTCTACAAAATAGGTCATAGATTTATGGCATTTTTATTTTTTATTTTTCTTTACTAGTAATAGCGGCGATCTGCGATTTTTAGTGGGACTACGACATTGCGGTGGACAGAACGGACACTTGACACATTTTTGGGACCATTGACATTTATACAGCGATCTGTGCTATAAAATGCACTGATTACTGTGTAAATGTCACTGGCAGGGAAGGGGTTAAATATGTTCCCTGGGAGGTGTTTCTAACTGTGGGGGGATGGGACTGACTGGAGGAGGAGAGAGATCTCTGTTCCTAAGCACTAGGAACAGCAGATCTGTCTCTCCTCCCCTGTCAGAAAGGGGATCTGCCTGTTTACATTGACAGATCCCCGTTCTGGCTGTCTGTGGGGCAATCGTGGGTGGCCGGTGGACATCGTGGTAGCCGGCCATGCACAGATCCATTTATACACCTATATACATGTATAGAGCCATGACATGTCCTCTTTATATTCCTACATGCACATATTGAGCCCTGACGGGTTCTTTTATACTCCTATATAAATGTATAGAGCCGTGACAGGTCCTCTTTATACTCCTATAAACATGTATAGGGCCATGACAGGTTCTATTTCTACCTCTATACACATGTATATTGTCATGACCGGTCCTCTTTATATTCCTATATACATGAATAGTGCCATAACAGGTCCTCTTTATACTCCTTTATACATGTATAGAGCCATGGCAGGTCCTCTTTATTCTCCTATATACATGTATAGAGCCATGACAGGTCCCCTTTATACTCCTATACATGTAAACAACCATGACAGGTCCTCTTTATACTCCTATATACAGGTATAGAGCCATGACAGGTCCTCCTTATACTTCTATATACTTGTATAGAGCCATTACAGGTCCTCTTTATACTCCCATAAACATGTGTAGAGCCATGACAGGTCCTTTTTATATTCCTTTACATGTATAGAGACATGACAGGTTCTCTTTCTACCCCTATATACATGTATAGTGCCATGACCGGTCCTCTTTATACTTCTTTATGCATGTATAGAGCCATGACAGGTCCTCTTTATTCTCCTATATACATGTATAGAGCCATGACAGGTCCTCTTTATACTCCTTTATACATGTAGACCGCCATGACCGGTCCCCATTATACTGGTATAGAGCCATGACAGGTCCACTTTATACATGTATAGAGCCATTACATGTCCTCTTTATACTCCTACACACATGTATTGAGCCATCACACTTCCTTTTTACTCCTATATACTTGCATAGAGCCATGCCAGGTCCTCTTTATACTCCTATATACAGTACATGTATAGAGCCATGACAGGTCCTCTTTATACGCCTACATACATGTATTGAGCCATGACACATCCTTTTATACTCCTATATACATGTATAGAGCCATGCCAGGTCCTCTTTATACTCCTACATACATGTATAGAGCCATAACAGGTCCTCTTATTACTTCTATACACATGCATATGTAAAGGGTTAAATCTGCTTAGACCTGGACAATCAATGATAATAATTTCAGAGCTCTGGAAGCATCCAATGCACACAAGAGAGTCGTTCAATGAATGCTTGCTTTTAATGGTAAGGGTCGTACCTTTATACAAATTATGGACAAAGAATATTGCACAAAGGAAAGGAGGGAGGGAGCACAGAGTTCATCACATGAGGCATAATTCCTATATAAACATATAGCATCTCAGACATAGTTTAAACTAGTATTTTAGCTGACGGTTGATATTACCTAAAAACATAAATTTAAACTATTTAATGCTGACGTTCTGACTTTGTCTGAAGACATCATTTCAAAACCAGTTCTTAGCAGACCTTATCTATCCTGTGGTCATCGTGACAAACAAGACCCTAAAATTAAGATATTCCTCTGTCAGCTATTTTAAAGTTTTAGTCATTTTAACTCTTTCTCCTCCTTCAGTATAGAGCCATAACAGGTCCTCTTTATACTTCTATATACACATGTATAGAGCCATGACAGGTCCTCTTTATACTCCTGTAAACGTGTAGAGCCATGACAGGTCCTCTTTATATTCCTTTACATGTATAGAGCCTTGACAAGTTCTCTTTCTACCCCTATATACATGTATAGAGCCATGACAGGTCCTCTTTATACTCCTATACATGTAAACAACCATGACAGGTCCTCTTTCTACTCCTATATACATGTATAGTGCCATGACAGATCCTCTTTATACTTTTATACATGTAGACCACCTTAACCGGTCCCCTTTATACTCCTATATACATGTATAGAGCCATGACAGGTCCACTTTATACATGTATAGAGCCATGACAGGTCATCTTTATACTCCTATACATGTATAAAGCCATGCCAGGTCATCTTTATACTCCTATACATGTATAAAGCCATGCCAGGTCCTCTTTATACTCCTATATACATGTATAGTGCCATGACAGGTCCTCGTTATACTTTTATACATGTAGACCGCCTTTACCGGTCCCCTTTATACTCCTATATACATGTATAGAGCCATAACCGGTCCTCTTTATATATGTATAAAGCCATAACCGGTCCTCTTTATACTCCTATACATGTAGACCGCCATGATAGGTCCCCTTTAGTTATCATGATATAAAAAATGAATGCGGGTGCCTTTTGGTAGGCGTGATTTTTTTTTTGGGGGGGGGCAGCAATCCATTCTTGGTCCCAGGCAGCACAATGTCTTGGACCGGTCCTGAGTAAACTGTATAATAGAAAAAAATATATAGGCACCGGGCAGTTTAAGTCATAATGTGCTAGTATGCATCGCATATTAGCACATTATGACAGACTTACCTGAAAACGAAGCCCTCCAGCAGCGCGCTGTCACCGCTGAAGGCACTTTCATGTTCACCTGGTCTTCCTTCCAGGTTCGCGGGCTTTGGCGATATGAATGGCCAAGCTGGCAATGATGTCACTCCCACACATGCACGCGGGAGTCACTGTTTACAGCATGGCTCTGAAGGAACGGCACGGGTATGCCTTCCTTCAGAGCTCATGTCAACGGCTACATCTAAAGTAAATACCTCCTAAATGTGCATCGTTTAGGAGATATTTACTGTAGCTATAGGTAAGCCCTATTGGTAAAAATCACACAAGGGAGTTTACTCACACTAAGTACAATACAACTGTTTTTGTTTTTTAGTGTTGGATAGAGTGTGGAGGGATAAGAACACCTGTCAGTTTTTATTGTTGTCTGTGCCCCCATTAGGCAGATTCATCCTCTCTCGTTGACCTGTTTACCATTATCATTGAAAGTGAAAATAAAAGAACATCCCAAATTTTGGGTTGCCCCCAGAAAAGTAATAGAAGAGAAATATTCAAATGGAGACACTAGTTCTGGTGAGCTGGGGATCCCCAAGGAATTCCATTCATTTGCAGGGATTTCCTTTATTTTTTATTTATTTATTTCAGGTACTTATATAGCGCCGTCAATTTACGCAGCGCTTTACATATACATTATACATTCACATCAGTCCCTACACCCTCAAGGAGCTTACAATCTAAGGTCCCTAACTCACATTCATACATACTAGGGCCAATTTAGACAGGATCCAATTTCCTTTCACTTCCTGTATGATTAGGGACAGGAAGTGAAAGGAAATCTTTACAATAGGACACAGACAGCAAAAAAAGAATAATAATCTGACAGGGTTTATAACCCTTATTTGCTCTATCCAAACTGAAAAAACAGAAAATTGTTTCATACTTATAGTAATTTTCTTTTCCTGGTGCCTATCCATGACAGCATACCTGTGACAAGCTCCGCCTTGGCTCCTCCCTCAGGACCAGTGAATATTATAAAAGAAAAGGATTAATTAGTGCACTCCCAGCATTCTATGTAATTTATAGCATACCGAGGGTGGGATTGTATGCTGCCATGGATAGGCACCAGGAAAAGAAAATGACAGTAAGTATGAAACAATTTTCTGTTTCCTGGTGCCCCCATGGCAGCATACCTGTGACAAATAACTAGCTGAAATGGGTAGGATGATGCATAGTAAAAGATTTATGCCGCGTACACACGAGCGGAATTTCCGTCGGCAAAACCATCCAAGTTTTTTCCGACGGAAATTCCACTCAAGCTTGGCTTACATACACACAGTCACACAAAAGTTTGCTGGACGTTCGACCGTCAAGAACACAGTGACGTACACTACGACGACCCGAGAAAATGAAGTTCAATGCTTCTGAGCATGTGTCAAATTGTTTCAGAGCATGCGTAGGAATTTTGCGCGTCGGAATTGGTACAGATAATCGGAATTTCCGATCGGAAATTTTTCCGACCGAAGAATTGAGAACATGCTCTTAATCTTTTGCTGGCTGGAATTCCGCCAGCCGACGGAGCATACACATGGTCACATTTTCTGACCAAAAGCTCTCATCGGTCTTTTGCTGGCCGAATTTCCGATCGTGTGTACGGGGCATTATTTGAAAAATAATTTAAAATAAGCAAATGCCGGCCTGATAACCTGTCTGCCAGTTTCTACAGATGAGAAAGCTGCCGGGTCTACTCTGTAAAGTCTTATAAAAGCATGTTGGGATGACTATGATGCTACCCTTTAGATCTTTTCGATGGATACATCTGCTCTGGCCGTCCAAGAAGCAGAAAACAACCCGGTGGCATACAGCTCAACTGAAGAGGGGGTTCCAGTCCCCTATCCCTTTACACCTTCTTAACCAACCTTCTTATCCATGACACTATTGTGCTAGAGCAGACATCTGCAAACTATGTCTCCCCAGCTGCTGCAGAACCACATGTCCCATGAAGTATTGTAAAGCTCTGATATTCACAGACATGACTAGGCATGATGGATACTGCAGTTCCAGAATGGCCAGAGGGCCCCAGATGATGCTTTTTGCCCCTGTCTTTTTTTTATTTTTTGGAGTATTACAAATAGGTTGGATGAAAGTCTGAAGGCAGTTGTGGCTTGAAGATAGTGTCTTAGTACCGAAGTAATATCGTCTTCGTGAAGAAGGTAAAAATTGGATCTGAAAAGACTGGCAGGGCCCAAGGCTCGGAGATAGTAGAGGAAGAAGAGAACTTAGGGATGAATCCATGTACTGTTCTAAGTTCCACTCTATCCAAGTACAAAAATTATTATTGTCTTCTGATCCCAGAGCCTGAAGTTCCGGATACTCCCCAGCCCGATGCCATCGGCACAAAGAAAAATAGTTTCCAAGTGACATTCCACAAGGATGCTGAATCAGATGGGGAAAAAGGCTGTTTGGATAAGGGCTCCAGAATGATAGAGAGATCCTAAGTGGGAAAGATTTGTTTTAATAAGTGGACTTATCTTCTTGACTGTCTTTAAGAATTTGATTATTAAAAGGATCTTCGGCCCATCTCTTGTCGTCACAGCAGAGATTGCCACCAGCTGTTGCTTAAATTGCTTAATCCTAATCCTAAATAAAGGTCTGCTTGCAGGAAGTCAAGGAGTTGGGAGGAAGAGAGTACATCAGGATTGAAGTTTTGCCGTTCGCAAAAGATCTAAACTTATTCAAAACCATGTCACACGCATTGTTCCCTGAAGGCTTCTGTGCTTTGAGCAGAGTTGGAACAACTCTGGAGGAACATCTGAATGATTAAAGCCTCTGTTTTAACATTCTAACATGAAGGTTCAGTCTGTGAGGATTCTGATGGGTGTGATTCCTCGAGCCAGAAGAAAGGGTATCAGAGGAATATTTACCAGAGGCTGGACACTAAGAAATATTGCCCTAGGGAATCATGGGTCTCTCTGCAAACATGGCAGGACTGTTATCACCGTTTATTGTTGATATTGCAAGTCTCGAGAGAATTTGAAGTAGGAGTCCAGAGAAGGCCTAAATTAGATTGCATGCCCAAGGACTTGACAGGGCATCTTTTGCTTCTGCCCAGGGGTGAGTAAGATGTAAAATAAACCTCTGCAGCTTGGTATTGCTTGCTGTAGCAAAAGGATGTATTTCAGGAAAGGTCCACTGGCCCACAATCCAACTGAATAACCTTTGGCTGTAGGGACGATTTGTTGGGATCCAGGAATCCTTGGGATAGGTGAACTGCTTCTGTGTTTAAGTGGGCTGGAAGATAGACTACTCTTAGGTCCTTCAGATTCTCCCCTGCCCAAATGAAGATGGGTTCCACTTCCCCTAGTAAGGAACAGTTGTTGGTTCCACCTTGGTGATGTATGTATGATATTGCAGCTCTATTGTCTATCCAAATCAGAACTGATTTGTCCTTGATCTGAGAGAGCAAATGCTGTCGATGAGAGATAAGCCGCCTGGATTTCCAGGATATTTGCGATGATGTCTGCCGCATTGAACGCCCATCTCTCTTCAACCAACATCTGGTTGCAGTGTGCCTCCTAGCCTATTGCATTGGCGTCTGTAGTAACTGTGATCCAGAAGACATGCCTAATGCCGCGTACACACGACCGGTTTTGCCGTCAGAATAAACTCTGAAAGTTTCTCTGACGGAACTCCGTCGGAATTCCATTCAACCGGTCTTGTTTACACACAGTCAACCCAAAGTTCGACCGTCAAGAACGCAGTGACGTACAACACTTACGACAGGACTAGAAAAAGGAAGTTCAATAGCCAATAGCTTCCGTCTCGTACTTGCTTCAGAGCATGCGTCGTTTTTGGTCCGTTGGAACAGCATACAGACGATCAGTTTTCCCAATAGGAATTGGTTCCGTCGGAAATATTTAGAACATGTTATATTTCTAGGTCCGTCAAAAAAAAAAAAAGTCCGATGAGGCCTACACACGATCGGACTAGACGATGAAAAACTTCCGTCTGACTTTTTCTTTCGGACATTCCGCTCATGTGTACGCGGCTTTAAGGAAGTAAAGCCTCTGAAAAAAAACAAAAAAATACACCCTGCAAGACAAAGGCATAATGAGCTAGTATGCATAGCATACTAGCTCATTATGAATTACTTACCTGAGATCGAAGTCCCTGCATCGGCCCTCGTTCGCCACCTCCGACGCTGCCATCTATCCCGGAGTGACTTCCGGATATCGCGGCTCCGGCGCTGTGACTGGCCGGAGCCGCGATGACGTCACTCCCGCGCATGCGCGCTGGTGCTGCCACTAATGGCATGATCACCGTTAGAAACGGCACGCTCAGTTAGCCTGCGCCCGATGTCTACGGTGCATGCGCCGTAGACATCGGTGGCGATATTTCTGCAAATATCTCCTAAACCTTTTAGGTTTGGGAGATATTTCTTGCACCTACAGGTAAGCCTTAATCTAGGCTTACCTGTAGGTTAAAGTGGTTGTAATGGGTTTACAACCACTTTAATATACGTGGCTTTACAGGCATCTCCCTCTTTGTCCACTAGTGCAGACCCCTGTGCATCAAACTTGTTTGTTATATTGACTGGGATAGATGGTTTGCTCCATTGCTTCAGGAATTCTAGCTAAAAATGTGCCTGAGGTATCCATGTGTCCATGGGACCATCTGCATACAAAAAGACAAAAATCCCAATTAAGTTGAATTAGCTTGAGGCTGTTATGTAGGACCATGTCTCCACTCTCCTTACTTTCTGAATGATCGCCCACACTTTCTGAGATGGCAGGGACACCGTCCCTTCTGCGGTGTTGAATATGGTCCCTAAACTAGAGAAAAGATGACTCGTTTGATGATTTGGTAAATAGAGATATGTGGCACTAACTCAAAGTGCATAAATGTGATGAAATAAATATAATCCAATTCTTCAAGTATAGTGCATATCCGTAAAGAGCAAAATCGCATAAATAAAGAGACTAAACATCCATTGAATTCATAAGAAGTGACATTGGATAAATAACAGTGAAAATTCATGAAATATGACATCAAATAAATAAATAAACAAATCCAGATGAAGGGGAATAAATCCAAAAATAGTCTAAAAGTGCATCAAGATGAAAAAAATCACAAATTTAGAAAAAATTGAAAAAAATTGCATGAGATAAAAAAAGTCGTATGCAATAACAAGAATTGCATAAAGTGCAAAAAAGTGCAGAAACACTATAAAAATAGCCACAAGTCAATCCAATTAATGTAATACAGTTCCAACGTGAACAAAGTGAGTCTTCATAAAACAGTTAGTGCAAAAAAATAGATGAAAAAAGTGCAAGTGCAAACGATGATAGGTGACAGATTGCTCTTAATAACCGTACTCTGTGGTGCGCCACATGTTTCCCCCAGCCTCTCACCTCTAGCAAAGACCCCTAAGGTCAAGTCGAGTCTGCAATCAGGAAGTGGATGAAACACCATCAATCGATCAGTCTCCCCTGATCGTCACAGGTCTGGCAAATCTCCAATGGAAGGCCTCAAGTTCGACAAGTTAGGTGGAGGCATGCAATAGAAAGGAGTATCCCCATTGTGCAGTATTCAAAACAGGTTTATTCAAAACAACATAGTAACTTACATATACAGCATAAAATGAACAGCACAGATCCCAGTACCTGATTTACCATCCAACTGTATCTTTTTTTTTTTAAAGGGTAATTTTTTTTTAAATTTATTTTCAGTACACAACAAACAAACATGTACATGGAGCGAACATCGCTCAATCCATTGCAAAATATGGTAAACCGGTATACATTCAGTGGATACATAGCAACCCAAAGGTCATATCTCTATTTTGCTCAATTGAGAACAACTAGTGGTCAGGGGCTTCATTCGATCTTTCAAGGAGCAGGTGGAATGGTACTCTTGGAGCTGACCCAAGAGCCCCAAATCTTTAGGAATTTTTTTGGGCATCCTCTGGCTTCATATGTCAACTTGTATAACAGTATAGCATGATTAATGGTAGTGAGCCAAAAGGCTATGGTGAGCGAGGATTGAGACTTCCAATGGATGTTATTGATTTCTTAGCATAAAACAATACTATGCGCATGAAAGTTTGTACATTTTTAGATATACGGTCATCATCAATATATCCCAGTAAACACCGTATGGGATTGCAGATATTGGGTATCTGAGTTAGGGAGCTGATGAAGGCCTTGACCTCCGATCAGAACTTCCTAATCGGATTGCACTACCACATCAGATGAAAGAATGTGCCATCAGCCATGCCGCATAATGCAGAGGGTAATCTATTTAATTTATACAGTAAACATGGTGTAACGTAAGATCTGTATAGCAATTTAGTCTGTATTACCTTGTCATGGGAGGAAATGACAGAGGGAACCTGGAGGGGAAGAACTTTGTGCCAGATGTCCTCCGTCAGTTCAGGAATGTCAGCTCTCCATCTATTGGCTGTACTGCTGAGCCTATGAGTTGTATAATGTAAGAGGGATCTATAATTTGCTGAAACTAGTTTGGTGTGAGAAGAGTCAGTCAGTAATCTTTCTAGCAGAGAGAGTTGGACAACTATGTTACGAAGGCCAAACTGCGTTGCCGCAGTGTGGTGTATCTGTAAATAAAGAAAGTAGACCGTGCGTGGTAGACTATAGTCTCGACGAAATTCCTCAAAAGGGTGGAACCTGTTGTCTGCAAATAAATGCATAATTGTTTTCACCCCCCGTTTAGACCAGAATCCCCCGTCAGTCCTGCGGGAGAATTCTTGTAGATTTGGATTCCCCCATAAGGGAGAATTTGGTGAGTATGTATTGTGTTCATTGGATGACAGCATTTTAGTAAGCCTAAAAATCCGTAGGGTCATCGCTAGGATAGTTGCACCCTGTCTCCCTCTAAGGGACATGCGGTGAATCAGGTTTTGGAGGGACTTATAGGAGGTAAGTATAGCTGCCTCCAGGGCAGTGGCCGCTTTGTTGGCTTCAGGAAAAAACCACCAATGCGCATGGGCCAATTGTGAGGCGATATAATAGGTATGAAGGCAGGGTAAAGCCAGCCCGCCCTCCATTACCGGCAACTGTAGGGTATTTTTGGCAAACTGCTCCCCCCTTCCAGATAAAAGTGGTAAGAATTGAATCTATTTCCTTAAATTTGACTTTCGTGACATATACTGGTGAATTACTCAGGATATACAAAAATCATGGTAAGAAGATCATTTTAAAAATGTTTACCCTACATAGTCAGAGGGAGATTGGTTCACGTCTTTAATGTGGTTCTCATTCTTCCGATAAGAGGGTCTAGGTTAATTTTGATATAGGATGAGAGTGGATGTTGAATCATAACCCCCAAGTATCGGAAGGAGCTGACTATTTGTAGTGGGCAAGAGGGAGGTAGCACTATCGTCGCCGCCTGGTCTATCATAAATAAATAAAAGAGATTTGTCCCAGTTAACCTGGAACACAGAGAAGTGACCAAACCTCTGAATAATTTCCAGCAGGGCTGGGATAGATGATTGGGGGTCCGATTAGTATATTAACATGTCATCAGTGTATAGAGACACCTTCTCCTTCAGATCCCCAATCGTCAGTCCCAAGACTCCCCCACTGGATCTTATCAGCGCTGTCAGAGGTTCTATCGCCAACGCAAACAGCAGCGGCGACAGGGGACATCCCTGTCTAGTGCCCCTGTTTATCAGAAAGGAATCAGACACGGATAACTCTCAGTCTAGCGGTGGGCTTCAGATAAAGCAGTTGAAACCATCTGATAAAGGTGTTGCAGAAACCAAATTTTGCTAAGACTTCCAGCAGATATGGCTATTCGACCGAGTTAAATGCCTTGTGTGCATCTAAGGCCAAAACGGCCCGAGATCCCACATTATCATGAGTGGCTTGCAGATTAGTAAAAAGTCTGCGCAAGTTGATGGAGGTTGATCCCCCAGGGATGAACCCAGTCTGGTCCGCACCAATTATAGTGGTAATGACTGTGTTCAGTCGCCGGGCAAGCCCCTTGGCCAGAATCTTGACACCTGAATTAATAAGCGAGATCGGTCTATACAATTCGCATAGTAGGTGATCCTTATGGGGTTTGGGAATGAGGACAATCAGCGCCTCTGAGGGAACCAATCTCCCTCTGACATTACTATGTAGGGTAAACATTTTTAAAATGATCTTCTTACCACGATTTTTGTATATCCTGAGTAATTCACCAGTATATGTCACGAAAGTCAAATTTAAGGAAATAGAGGGCAGCAACTGTCCTGTTTTCATAGCAAAGTTATATACCCTGATTAGATGAGGTATTAGTAGAGTGCATATACCACTCGATAGGGAATCCATCCAATCCTGGCGTTTTATTTCTGGCAAAGGATTGTATGGCCTCCCCAATTTCCTTAGCTGTCAGAGAATCATCTAAGAGTAAAGCCTGATGGTTCTGAAGTTTTGGCAGCGAGATTTCAGATAAAAAGTCATCCAATTCCACAATTGTGTAGTGAGCTCTAGTAGCATATAATGAAGAATAAAATGTGACAAATGCGTCCATTATCTCCTTGTTTTGGTCTATCACTACTCCCTCTGAGTTCCTAATTCTTGGGATGCTGCATGGCTGATAGTCAGGTCTGGAGAGATAAGCCAGTGATCGACTGTTTTTGTCACCAAACTCGAAGGGTCGCTGGTTCTGATACAGCATCTTCTTCTGGGTGTGCTCCAAAAGTACCAGGTCTAGTTTTCTGGCCCTGTGCTTCCAGGCAGTGTGTGTCTCAGGGGTGGGGGCCGCAGAATAAGCAGCTTCCGCCTCCCTAAGATCCCCTTCCACGTCCACCAGTCTGGACTGAGATGCCTTGTGGGCCTGCCAATTGCTGCAGCAAAAGCGCAGCGTGTGGTGGCCTTAAAAGCATCCCAAACCACCGAGACAGAGGCGCACTGTCAGTTAGTTATCCAGTAGGATTTCATTTCAGCCACACTCTGGTCCACAACAGCCTGATCAGCCAGCCACAAAGGGCTCAATCACCATACCCAATAGGAGGAGGGGGTGCCAAGGGCGAGGTCCACCAGCAAAGGAGAATGATCAGACACCGCCCTAGGGAGGTATTTGACCTTGGTCACCATAGTGAGCACATCCAACGAAACTAGACAGATATCAATACGAGGCAAAGTACTGTGTGATTCAGACTGACATGAGTACTCTCTCCCATCCGCATGCCTCCATCTCCAGGCCTCCACTAGATCAAATTGAGTCAGAAAAGAACCCAAGGGTGTGGGGGGCAGTGTAGAGCATCAGAACCTATCAATGGAATTATCGAGTACTGTATTATAGTCACCCGCTATCAATAAGGGGCCCTCCGCTATTGCCAATATGGAGCTCATCACCCGTAATAGAAGAATAGTTTAGTGAAGGGTGGTGGAGCATATAGACTAGTCACCATGTAGGGCTTATCCAACAGTTCAAGCACAACAATTACAAAGCAACCATTAGGATTGAGTTTGATATGTTTAAAACTGATAGGTGCTGATTTAGCTATGAGGATGGATGTGCCCCTGGCATATGTGGAGTATGTGGAATGAATAGCGTATGCATTTTTCGTTCTCTTAAGGGCCATGACCCTAGATCCATGGAGGTGGGTTTCCCGGAGAAGGATCACATGCGGATTATGTCTCGCCAGATATTCAAACATTAGTGATCGTTTCACTTTGGGGTTGAGAACCCGAACATTCTAGGAAACTAAGCGTAGTTTAGACATGAGTAGGGATTAAGTATGACTAGTGAAACCCATTTCTCAAAGCCCACTGGAAGCAACCATAGCATAGAGTCCAGTGTGCCAGGAGAAGTGCATAAGAGTGTGAGCAAATCAGACATGTGAGACAATAGCATGTCCTTTAGGGATAACAGTTGTATACCAGATAGTTCGGCTAGACCGTTAGATGTACATATAATGGTGGATACCAATATTGCAGAAAAGAAAAACAACAAAAAAAGTCCCCCAACATCCCAACCCACCCTAACCCTCCCGGCTCCTAAACCCAAACATATGAGAGCTTTGTTCCCAAAACCAAAACTGCAAGGCAGGAGGGCCATGACACAGACCCCCAACCAATAAGACCTGAGGAGCTTGTAAAGGTCCATAGCTGCGGGCTTCCATCCGTGTATGCAATAAATAGAAGGTAATTGCCTGGATCGACCGTGTTAGTTATAATAGTAATTATTAGAAACAATTTCAAGAATCGCTAATTTGTATACAAACCTCACCCACACGGATTCCCATGGGACGCAGTTCTGGTCGCCCTATTATTGGTGGTTATGACTAAGGCCTTATAGGCTGAAACTCATCAAATGTTCTTATTTGTGTTTGGTCACTGTGGCTTATCAATAAATATTATACTTCTTAAGAGCAATCAACGGAGTGCGGATCATCTTTTCCTTATTTACCTACTCAGCCAGCGACTGTGGATCGAGCACCTGGGATCTCTGCTTTCTATGTGATGTATGGGTAGTAGCACTGACTTTTTTGTTTATATTCCACCCTATTAGCATACAACAAAAAATAAGAGAATAAAGTTCTCTTAAGAGGGCAGAATCAGAACGCTATGGATGATACAAACAAGCTTTATTAGTTTAGAAAATCACAACAAATTAGAAAAAAATTTTTTGGAAAAAATGGGGGCACCCCATTAATCGGAATCGCCTGCACGGCAGTGACTATGCAAACAAGGAGTCTCTTCTTTTGTCTACAGTGCTAGGCTAATACGGAGCGGAGCTCGTAGCCGAAGCTATCTGGGGTAGAGACTGTAATGGAAATTTGTAAGTTCTGTATATATTTGTATTCTATTTTGTATGTATTGCACATTGCCCTCACTGTGCACACAGCACTAATAATGTTTTCAGTAAATGTTTACATTCTTTCGAGTCCTGATTAGAATTAGCCTGCCTATGTAACTCCCCTTGTTACCATAAACGTACAATTGTAATATTAATGTGATACCTACGTAATTATGTGTATAAAAACCTTTAATTGTGTCATAATAAAGCAGAACAGTAATTTGGAAAGATGCTGCGCGTATCTTTTGTGTCTGTTCCCTACTGCAGTAGTTATTATTAATTTGGAACCACTAATCAATATGAGGATAGGAGTTGCCTATCATCAATTTAACCGAGTCAAGAGTAATCAGAAGGAGGACTGTCATCGCTAACGTGGTGAGAGTAACTTTAATCCACCTTCTATATATGTACGTGGATGCGCTCAGTCTGTTCCCGCATTACCTCCCCTGCAGACACCTGTAGGAGACATACCTGCAGTGTTAATGTCTATGCTAAATACCTGGAAACTATGCACATCAAGCCTAGCTTCACCTTACTATTTGGTTAATTTAGTGCAATCCTGTCCGGTCATCAATCTGACATTTTGAGGGTCTTTGAAACTACCTCAGAAGGACTTTTCGATTTAACTCAATTATGGTCAGGACAGCTATTCACTCACTCATCCACCCAATATATTCCACGTATGCCATATGACTGAGCACACCTAATGAACAGGAGTTCTTTTCTAATTAGACTGCATTATTTAATGCGAACAAGAATCCTCCAGTTTGTCTTTTGTTTCAAACAGATATACTGTACTACTGTTAGTGCTTGAAAGTGGTGACTGAGGTGTGCATGTGTTACGCGCAGCTGCGGTTCCCCATGTTTTTAATTATCTGACAACGTTGTCTTATTTTTAACTAGTCTGTGTAAAACAGCCAATCTGTGCTCCCATTTTTTCCAAAAAAAAATTCTAATTTGTTGTGATTTTCTAAACTAATAAAGTTTGTTTGTATCATCCATAGTGTTCTGATTCTGCCCTCTTAAGAGAACTTTATTCTCTTATTTTTTGTTCCATCTGTGTATGTCCGCACGATACAAATATGTGTAGTAACCCTGAGTCTGGAAAAGACAATTTAAAAAAAAACAGGAGAGAATGATTAAAGAGAAAACAGGAGCATGGTGATAACAGTCATCCAGGATAAGCGATGGGTATTCAGTCTATAGCAGAGGATTAGAGCTTGATATCCCATAGCAACAGAGGTGTCACAATATGCAATAAAGAGAAAAAAATCTTCAGTGCAGAGGGGACCTTCGGTTTTTGTTCCTGCGTTCTGGATGCCCCAGGGTGTCCACCCAATGGGATGCCTCCTTGTGATCCATAAAGAAGTAGGCCTTGCCCTGGTAAATGATCCGTGCAGGATACAGCATGCCGTAAGGTAGATGGAGCTCTCGTAGCCTGCGTTTGATGGCCAGAAAGGTGGCCCTTTGCTTTTGTGTTGCTACCGAGAAGTCAGGAAAAATAGTAATTCCACTACCATTAAAGGAGACTCTGCCCTTTTCCCAGGCAGCTCTGAGAACAGATTCCCTGTCCCTGAAGTGAAGTAATTTAATAATCATGGCACGCAGCGGGGCCCCAGGTGGCAGGGGGCGCAGGGGGATTCTATGCGCCCGTTCAATAGCGAATAATGGTGAGAAGGTGGAGGTGCCAAACGTGGTGGTCAGCCATCTTTCCATAAATACCTCCGGAGTTTTGCCCTCAGACCCATCTGGGAACCCCAGGAAGCGTAAATTGTTCCTCCTTCAATGGTTCTCCATGTCAGTGAGCTTATCAGTAGTGTAATCATGGGCCTGGTACAGCTCCCTGACAGAGCCCTGCAAGGGATGTGTTTCATCGTCTAGTGCACCAATGCGCTGTTCACCATTCGTCACTCTGTGACGGAGGGTATGGACATCATGCTTCAGGAAGGACAAGTCTGTCTTAATAGAGTCCATTTGTGTAGTAAGAGAGGCATGACTATGCTGGATGGCGTCCATAATCTGAGCGGGGGATGGTTCTGCAGGGCCTGCACCAGCATTGCCTACACTGGGGGTATCAGGGTTAGTGTCCCCAGCAGGGGAGAATAAGAGAGGGTCCACCGGGCTCAGAGCAGGGGGGAACGTTGTGACTCACCCTTCCCTGAAAGCTGCTTCCACGCTGTGGATGAGGAAGACGGCTGGCTGTGTGTGTCTGCAGCGTGCTGGCCTGCGCTATCTTGCCTCGGTCCGCATGGCGGCAATGGCGGCACAAATTCCATCGGTGGGCCATATTTGACCATCTCCCGATGGGCACAATGCTCCCTAGAGGCTGTGGAGACAGATGGGACCCCTGGATGGCGAACTGATTGGCAGGATCGATGCAGGATGTGTGTGGAACGGACTGAGCCCAGGCTAAGCACATCCTCACATCCCAGTCGCTGGCCATGCCCCCATGCAACCGTATCTTGATAGTGTAGGCCACAGCATCCACCTGTGTTCCACTAGCTGGGCTGGATCTTTTGATAAAAGGAGGATATCGTCTGGTTAGTGATAAGAATTGAGCCCCAGTTCTCATAAAGAAGCTTGGATAGTGATCCGAGCCCTCCTGAGGGCTCTGAGGGAAGTGCAGGGCCCGAAGGGGAGACTCTGGAATTGTAGATGGGCCTGGTCGACTGAACATCTCAGATACTTCTGTAATGCCCCGTACACACGGTCGGACATTGATTGGACATTCCGACAACAAAATCCATGGATTTTTTCTTTTTTTTTTGTTGGCTGAAACTTGTTTTGCATACACACGGTCGCACAAAGTTGTCCGAATTTCCGATCGCCAAGAACGCGGTGACGTACACCACGTACGACGAGACTAGAAAAGGGCAGGTCCGAACCAAGCGCGGCACCCTTTGGGCTCCTTTTGCTAATCTCGTGTTAGTAAAAGTTTGGTGAGAGACGATTTGCGTTTTTTCAGACTCGTGGTTTTCGGATCGTTTTCTGCTGTTCATTTAGTGCTTGTGGGTTTGTATCTGCTCTTCAGTGCGTGCAGTCAGTTCATATTGGAGTTCTCTGTGAGATCTTGTCCACTCGTTGCTGTTTTTCAGGTCGCTCTTCACAGGCCTTGCTGTTCTTCAGTGCGTTCTGTTACTTCGTTCTGAGCAGCCGACCGTTTTCTAGCCATGTTGCGTATACGTACTCCTCGTAGAGTTCGTGCTGTGCAGGGCTTGGTGTTGGGGTCCTTACCTTGACACAAGTCCAGTCCATGAACAGGGTGGGAAGGAGTTCATGGACCAAGAATTGGTTGCTTCAGCGTGACCAGTTCTGTCATATGCCTTTGCCCCGTGAGATCCGTGAGAATAATCCTGATGATTTCAGGAACTTTCTCCTGATGACAGACCGTTTGTTGGCTTTGCTGACCCTTTATATTAGCAGGCAGGATACCTGCATGAGGCAAGCCATCACTCCGGAGCAGAGGCTCGTCGCCACCCTGCGGTAATTGGCGACGGGGAGAAGCCTGCAGGACTTGAAGTTCTCGACAGGCATCTCCCCCCAGGCTCTGGGGATCATTATCCCAGAGACCTGTTCTGCCATCATCCAGGTCCTGCAGAAGGAGTATATTAAGGTAAGATTTTTATCCTTTAACATCACATGTTATTGTATCTAATGTTTGATAACAGTGGCGTCGCTAGGGGGTGGCTTTTGGGGCTATAGCCCCGAATCTGGGGCCCATAGTCCCGAGTCTCTGCAGGGGTCCCCAAGGGGAGGGGAGGCTCTCTGGGGACCCTGATGTAAGTTGGGGGCTCTCTGGGGACCCTGATTTAAGGGGGAGGCTCTCTTGGGACCCTGATTTAAGGGAGAGGCTCTTTCGGGACCCTAATGTAAGGGGGGCTCTCTGGGGACCCTGATGCAAGGGGGAGGCTCTCTGGGGACCCTGATGTAAGGAGGGCTCTCTGGGGATATATATACACACACACGTATATTATATACATGTGTATGCCCGCCCAAGCGTATGACTTTCTTCACTACGCTGCTTTGGGCTCTAGCCCCAGATCTTTTGTAGACCTAGCAATGCCCCTGTTTGATAATATATAGTATTTCTTTCCTCATTCCCTAATTACCATGATTGTAATATGCTGTGAATGTCCCCTTTGTCCTCATTCATGCTGGATTTTTATGTAATTATTTTTTTTGTCCTTCATACATATTTGCCTTCACTTACCTCCCCAGCATGGTCTCCTGGCCCTATATTCACCTCATGTAGTCACTTAACAATGTATTTTATCAGCTCCATAGTAGTGCTTTACCCCAAACACCCCCTAAAATGTTTTAAAATGTGACTTGTTCTTAAAATTCAGGCAGAGTGCCAGAGGCTTTTTTTTGGGGTCCCCAAATCAGTTGGAACCCTCCCTCCCCCCAACTGCTAAGTTAGCTGATACCAATTCTTTATCTATCCTCAATCATCTATCTGCTGACTTTGCCAAACCCATACACACTATAGCCATCTCTTTTGTGGTCAGATGTATGGATGAATTCCCCAAAGCATGTAGTGCAAGGGCCTGCCTGTATACTTTCAAATGGTAATGTTTAAAGTTTTGGTATACTATTATTATCTTGATAGGTAATAGCAGAATGTCCAAATGTGCTCAAATGTGTACAATGTGTATTTATATCTTTGTATTCTGACACTTCTTACCTGTCCAATGGGCTGTCAATAGTGTAAGTAAGGAGGGGCTGACCAAAGTAACACACATTATTTAGGCATTCATCTCTCAATGAAGTGGAGAGGGTTACCTGTCCAAGAGCTCCCCCCCTATAATGTTAGAAATGGCCCATTAAAGGGGGGGGGGATCTCATAGGTGTACCTTATACCTTGGTCTTTCAAAACTCCCTCAAATAAATGTTATCTTGATGTTGGCCAAGAATGTTTGTGTCTAATCTGCTTTCCCTGTTTATGTGCAAAATGATTAATTTTTTTTTCTTGTTTGACTCCACAGTTTCCCTCCAACCCACAGGAATGGCAGACTGTGGCCTCCCACTTTGCCCAGCAGTGGGACTTTCCTAACTGCGGAGGGGCAATTGATGGGAAACACGTCCACATCATCCCACCACCCAACTCGGGGTCATACTATTTCAACTATAAGGGGTTCAATAGTATTGTGATGTTGGCAGTGGTGTCGGCTACTTATGAGTTCCTGTATGTAGACATGGGGAAGAATGGCCGGATGTCCGATGGTGGAATCATCGCCCAGACGAAGTTCTACAGGCGTCTCCAGAAGGGCAGCTTGGACTTGCCACCTCCAGAAGACAATGCGGAAGGACTCCCATTCGTCTTCGTTGCGGATGAAGCGTTTGCGCTGGGGGACCATCTTATGCAGCCATTCCCGATGAGGACCCTCACCCCGGACCAGAGGGTTTTTAATTACCGGCTGGCCAGAGCCAGAAGAGTGGTGGAGAACACGTTTGGAATCAT
Organism: Aquarana catesbeiana; assembly: GCF_042186555.1. Taxonomy (NCBI): domain Eukaryota; kingdom Metazoa; phylum Chordata; class Amphibia; order Anura; family Ranidae; genus Aquarana; species Aquarana catesbeiana. Next base: position 490,322,394 of record NC_133327.1, read on the forward strand.
GGCCAGCCGGTTCCGCCTATTTCTTACACCCATACACATGGCGGAGTACAAACTGAATCATACCATCCTGGTGTGCTGTGTTCTACACAACTTTTTACGGCAACATTCTGCCAACTATGCTGGCTCAGTTGGGCCTGAGGCCGGAATTCCGAATGAACCAACCCTGACAGCGCTTGAAAGTGTCCGTCCTGGCTTGCCCCCCCTGAGTGCCTGTTGTGGTGACAATTTCCACCACGTCTTCTTTCTCCTCCTCCTGTTGTGTTTGTGGGATTTCCACTTCTTCCAGAGGTGTGGGGTCTGTGGTCTCCTCGGATGAGGGGTGTCCTCCGAGTCTTTTATCCCCTATGTAAAAACAAATAGGTCTACTTAGCACACAGATATTTGATGGCAGAACTATAAATATGAAACATTGCTTGGAAGTGGGGTACAATTGTCTGTTATGGCAGAATTCCAAGATGAAGAAATATTTTTGTCCTTTGTCAAGCTTGAATACTTACCTGTTTTGTACAAGCTTCAAAGATAGAGTCACCCCTATAGTATATACTGGAGCACCTGTGTGGGACCCCCTAATAAAAAGGGTGTTCAAGGGTCCCACACTAGTGCTCCAGTGTCCAGATGTGTAAACTGCTGCTGAGTGTCCTCTCCTTACACAGAATCTAGTTTGCATTTCATTCTAGTTACAAACCCATCTACACAACCAAATTATTTTCTGACAAGTAGGCCATAAAAAATGTTTTCAAATGCATATGGCCAAAACAATGGTGATTTCTAGGCCGAACGAACAATGTTTCATACGAACGAATAATGTGCCCATGAACATGAAAGTTGACATTTTAAATTGTACAACAGTAAAGAAAAGCACATGGAGCAGCACGAACGTAATAAATATAAAGAATAGGAACACAGCACAACTACTTACTTTTTTGCAGCACCCTCCTGATCCTTCTGTACTGCTCGTGCTCACTTAATTTCTGGTCCGACCACTGCTTCCTGAGCTGATCCTTGGATCGCCGTACCCCGAAATTCCGGTGCAGATTCTTGACCACTTTCGCCATGATCTTGGCCTTTCAGACATTGGGGTTGGGGTAAGGTCCATACTTCCCGTCATAGTCGGCCTTCTTCAGGGTGTCGACCATCTCCACCATCTCCACAAAGGACATATTTGATGCCTTAAATCGTCTCCTTCTGGATCGGGACGTTTCAGGCTCCGGGCTTTCCTCCTCCTCCTCCTCCTCCTCCTCCTCGTTGGTGTAATTATCAGACACCTGCTGTTTCTCCGCCATGTGCTCTTCCCCCACTGCGGCGAACGAGAAGGGGCGGGGAATAGACTAGAAAGAACGTCAGGGGCGGGCGGAGTTTCACGCATGCGCAGTGTCTATAAAGAGTAGCACGCGTGCATAGTACGTACGATCTGTGAGCGGAGGAAGGAGTAACGGAGGCGCCATTCGTGATAGCGAAAGTAAGATTTAACATTGGGCCTATACTGCTTCTAGATTGAGGCCTGTATTTGGACAAGTTTAGAAGACTTTAGGCTGACATTAGGGTTTGTCTTCTGTTGTGTCTTGCAGTTATAATGGATATCTTGAAGGATCATGACTTTATGCCAATCTTCATTGATATGTTCAGGGAGCTGCCCTGTCTGTGGCAGATAAACCACCCTGAATATAAGAACTAAACAAAGAAGAAGGCAGCGCTGGATAATTTGCTGCAATTTGTGAAGACGGTGATCCCCACGGCAGACATCATCTATTTGAAGATCCTAATTGGTGGCCTGAGGAGTACATATCTAAGGGAGCACAAGAAGGTCCAGGATTCCCAGAGATCAGGAGCTGCAGATGACATTTATGTCCCCAGGCTGTGGTACTATGACAGACTGCATTTTCTGGAAGGCCAGACTGAACCCAGGCCAGCACTCTCCACTCTTCCTTCCACGCTTCCTTCCCCCCCCAGCTGAGGCTTCTGACGCCCAACCTGGGCCTTCCAGGCAGCAACATGTGGAGGAGCCCAGCTTGAACCAGGTATAGCATTCTTCTAAATATTTCTGGTTGTCCAATCAATGATGTTAACTAGATGTTAGTTTGGAGCACTAATTTAGGATTGTGATTGATGATGAAAAAACTAAAACCATGTCCCTTTTTCATACACAGGGAAGTCTCAGCCAGGAGGTGGCCGGGCCAAGCAGGCTGCCTGATATCCAGGTCCCTCCCCTACACCTTCAAAGACAAAGTGGCAGGAAGAGGAGTAACCTGGAGGAGGCTGCCATAGGCCTCTTTTGGAAGGCTACTGAGGCCCTCAACACACCCCACACTGTGGAGGAGGACTTTGCTGCCATAACTGCCTGCAAAATGATGCAGATGTAGGAGGGCCAATGACTCCTATGTGAGTTCTTAATTTTGGAAGCTCTAAATAAGGGGTTGAGGGGCCAAATCACATGTGCAACCCACATTTGTCACCTCACCCATAGTCCTCCTCCTCCTCCTCCAGGTCCTCCTCCTCCTCCTCCTTCTCCTCCTCCTCCAGGTCCTACTCCTCCTCCTGCCACATCTCCAACACCAGAGCCACAGCCGGGAAGGAAGCATGGAAGGAAGACCAGAGAGTGATAACCCTGGGTTCAGTCTGGTCTGGCAAAATATGCAGCCTCTTGTAGTACCACAGCCTGGGGACACAGATGTCATCTGCTGCTTTCAGGATCTCTGGGACTTCTGGACCGGACTGCACTCCCTTACATAAGGACTCCTCAGGCCACCAATTTTGCTGTCAAATAATTGATGTCTGCCCTAGGGGTCAAAGGCTTCACCAATTTATGATGTTTATCCAGCGTTGCCTCCCTCTTTGTTTGGTTCTGAGCCCTTAATAAAGGAATTTTTGTTTCAATTATACTCGCCTATGTGTGTTTTCCTTCATAAAGGACAGTTTGTTTGTGAGGAGGCAGGTACATTTCAAAAATACAATGTGAAATTAACAAGAGACACCAACACCAAACAATCTCCTTGAGATTAAATAATACAAGATAATAATGGTGTTGTGGTAACTTGACACACAAAACACACACAAAAATATTCTGGAGTAAAAAATAAATAAATAAAAAAAACCATCAGCCTTGAAAAAAATACAAAACAAAAACAAACAAACAACTTTTTGGTCAGATGTGCCAAATCAAAATATATTGAGGGAATCACGATAAATAATAAAGAAATACGTTTGTGAGAAGTCTGTGAATATGAGCTGCAAAACTACTTCATTCTTCTAGCATTATAAAGAAGAAGAGCATGCTCTGTATTAAACAATTTTAAACATTGCAGCCTGACGAAAGTGCTCTATCCATTCCGAACGCTAATTTTACGAGGCCGAGCTGTTCCATCTGGGAATTCCTTCTGAGCATGCGTGGCACTTTGTGCGTCGGAATTGTCCACACACGGTCGGAATTGACGCGATCGGATTTTGTTGTCAGAAAATTCTATAGCCTGCTCTCAAACTTTGTGTGTCGGAAAATCCGATGGAAAAAGTCTGATGGAGCCCACACACGGTCGGAGTTTCCGACAGCACGCTCCAATCGCACATTTTCTGTCGGAAAATCCGACCATGTGTACGGGGCATTACAGTTTTAGTATGGGTGCTTTCAAGTAAGCATTCCTGAATCCCTGGGTACATCTAATTCTGCAGTTCTGGGGAATCAAGTATGACTTTCCTCTTGTGACGCGGGAAGTGGCTTTCTGTAACCTTTCTGCAAAGAGCGATTTACCATAAAAAAAAGGGTATTTATACTGATTTTGTTTTGACAGTGTCAACTGCCCGTATTTGTGACCCCAATACCCATATGGCTATTACAAGTAGTGACATTGATCTTGCAAAGTAACGAATTGTATGCATCGCCGTCTCACCAGTGAAGTCTGCTGAGAGCCATAATTCATCCAAAGCCTTGACTATATTTTCCCTAGGAGCATTTTGATGAATCACTGTTTCCATGTTTTTGGTCCATGCCCACAGGGTTTTGGATACAGATAAGGCAATTGTTGACTTCAGGGCGTTTACCCGCCATAAGCTCCATTAAAGCGGAGCTTCACCCATAAAATTAACTTGTTCAGGGCTGTTGCTATGGGGTCCCTTGTAATCTGCCCCTTCCTCTCCACGGCGCCTGACGTCATTTCCCTTGGCACCTGTGCTCGCTAGTGCTCCTAGAATTGCGGTATTTGATAGGCTTATCATGGTTGCCATCACAATGGGGCAGGCACTTCCGATGACGCCGCCCATTGTGATGGCAACATTAGAAGTTTTCTGCGCTGCTTGCTGTGCTTACTGCGCATGCGCAATAACGGGCGGTGCATGCTGGTAATACAGCAGCATCGTATCCTGGAAGTTTATGCTTGCAGGCTTTGCCTGTCCACAGGTAAGATGGGAATGCCCTAGCAGCAATAATATAAGGTAACTTTTTGAATAAAATATTCATAAAAGTAGCGCTATTTACGAGACTATTCTTTGCTAAATAGACATTATATGATAGTGAAGCCCCATACACACTATCAGATTTTCTGCTGATTTTTGTCTTCAGATTTACCAAAACCATGTAGTGCAAGGGCCTGTCCGATTGCATACAAATTGAAACTCCTAAGGTTTCACCTCATATTATATGGTTTTGGTAAATCTGAAGGAAAAAATCAGCAGAAAAACTGATGTGTGTGTGTATGGGGCTTAAGAGATAGATTTTTTTTTTTTAATTAATATATGTGGTTGGAACGCTGCCTTAAGTTGGGGTCTATGTATCTGTCTAAATGATCCTCAATTGAGGCTGAATTATCGATTGGTCAGATGAAATTCTTTGTTATACGAACCACTGCCGCGTCTACCTCCGGAGGACCGTCTGGCATTGCAGAATCTTGTTCCGACCATGGATAAAGTTTTCCTAGGCAATTGAGAGGAAAAAATTGACAGTTACTTACCGGTAACGGCTCTTCTAGGATATCTTTCAGGGCGGCAAAACCTGAGAGATGACTGGTCCACCTGACAGGAAACACAATCAATACATGAGGTTAAAAGGCCCCTCCCTTCCCCATGCACCTCAGTTCTCCCAAAGTAATAGGTTATCCGGGTGTCAGAGAGAAACTCCTCCCGTAGTACTTACATCAAACCAGAGGTGGGAAGTAGGCCTGCCGTCCTGGAAGATATCCTAGAAAAGCAGTTACCGGTAAGTAACTGTCAATTTTCTCTAGTCATCTTCCAAGATGGCACAACCTGAGAGGATGGACAAGGAGTTCAAGGCCTTCCTTAGGGCGGGACCACCGCTTGTAAGACCTTCCTTCCAAATGTCAGATCCTGAGGCAATAGCAGTTCCACTCTATAATGCTTCAAAAAGGTGTCCTGCTTCGCCCATGTGGCTGTTCGACAGATCTGTTCTATTGAGGCCCCAGCTCTTTCTGCCCAAGAGTTGAATGGGCTTTAAGGTTAACTGGTACTGGGGACCCTGTCTGTTCATAAGCCATTCCTAAGGTCTGTCTAATCCACCTAGCCACAGTAGATCTAGATGCCTGCCCTCCCTTTCTAGGGCCACTAAATAGAACCAAAAGGTGATTTGACTTCCTGAAGACTTTCAATCTATCTAAGTATGTCAGCAAGCACTTCCTGACATCTAATAAATTTAATTTTTCCTCTCTCTCGTTTTTCGGGTTTTCACAAAAGGAGGGCAAAATGATCTCCTGAGATCTATGAAACTGTGATGCGACCTTGGGAAGATATAGTGGGTTTTGTCTCAGAACCACTCTATCTTCCAGTACCAACAGAAAAGGCTCCTTAATTGACAGGGCCTGCAGGTCGCTTACTCTTCTGGCTGTAGTGATGACCAATAAAAAGGCTAACTTAAGTGTCAAAAATTTAACAGAGATCTCCTAAGCTGGTTCGAAAGGCGCTTTTGTCAAAGCCTCCAGAACCAGCGTTAGATTCCATGGTGGAAATCTATTAATCTTTACGGGGGTTAACCTCTCCCTAGGTAGTAGAAATCTCTTAATCAGGGGCTCTATCGCCAGCCTTTGGTCCAGAAATACAGACAGGGCTGCTATCTGTACCTTCAGGGTATTCAGGGCAATCCCCTGATCCACCCCAGCTTGTAAGAATTCAAGTACCACTGGTACCAAAGGATTAGAAACCTCTCTATCCTGGCACCAGTGTGAGAAAAAATTCCAGATCTTTGAGTATATCCTCCTAGTGACCGGTTTCCGGCTACCTAGGAGGGTCTCAATTACTCTATCGAAGCATCCCTTGTCTCTGAGAATCTCCCTCTTAAGAGCCATGCTGTCAACTTGAAGAACCCCGGGTCGGGGTGAAGGACTGGCCCTTGTAGAAGGAGATCCCTCCTGGGCGGGAGACGGAATGGAGGAGAAACCGACCATTTTCTGAGAGTAGCAAGCCATGTCCTCTTTGGCCACCATGGGGCTATCAGGATCAGTTTGCACTGCCGGGAATCACAATCAAGAACTGAGGTGCAGGGGGAAGGGAGGGGCGTTTTAACCTCATGTGTTCATTGTGTTTCCTGTCAGGTGGACCAGTCATCTCTCAGGTTGTGCTGTCCTGGAAGATGACTAGAGAGAACATTTTTTTTTTCCTTTTCTCTTCAACAATGTCTTTGATATCATCCATCAGAGTAAGCCTATGTTTCCAATACTGCGACCTAAAAGTCGCACGATTTTGCCATGATTTTGATGAAACAATGCCTGTGTATTCTTGAGGTCTATGGTCCTCAAGTCGCATCAAAGTGGGACCAAAACAGTGCAGGAAATACTCTGAAGTTGCTGTGACTTGAAATTGCACAGATAAACAGTACTCATTGGGGTAAGGCTTCTCATGCGACTTAGCAGACCCAAGTCGCATGACAAGTCGCACTAGTGGAAACCGAGCCGAATGAAGGAAACCTGTTTCTTTAGAAATGGGAAGTACATCTTTTGACTACTCAGATGTAGTGTTGGCTTTCTCCCAGCCAATAGCTGGCTTTACATGCCAGACATAGGGCTGAATTAGGAAAAAGTTGAAGTCCGAGGGCCGAGCTCTTCTGAGGTAACCTCAGATGGCCCCCATCATCCAGATGTCTAGGAGTTATAGTTGCTGCGTGGTGAGAGGATTCTCTCGAGGATGGGCCAGGAAGAGTTAACTTCTCTGGAGGAGATTGAGCTAATTGCTGCAATGGTCCGCTATGTATCCCCTGCCCATATTTGAGTAGGACAGCTTACCTCTCAACTCTCTGTCTGCTGCATTGACTTCAAAACAGCTTTTGCAGACCAATTGGCTGGTAATGGAATGACCCCGCATGCTCGGCATTTAGGGATTTGAGAGTTGGTGAATGTGAAGAACTATGCCTTTTCACGGATGAACCCTCGCTGCTTGCATGGTATCCTGATCTGGTTGAGGCCTTCATAGGTTTGTTTAGGTCGCCTTGATGTCCGCCTCTTCTGGCGTACAAGGCTGAAATACATAAATGTACCAGCATAAGTGCTCTCTCTTTTTTTTTTTTTTCCTCACCTGGACGACGGCTGCTTATTTTAGGCACCAGACAGTAAAAGCAGCTAGAGAATGATAAAGGAGTTAGCGACTGGTGTTTCAGCTGGAGCAAGGAAACAGTATTCCTGAATAAAGAAAAAGAAAGAAATTAAATTTACCGTAAGCAACAAACAGGATCCCCTCCAGGGGCTTCCCGAATAGGCAACCTCCCCAGATGACAATAGGCTGCCATACTTAAAGCCCCCAGTAATAAGCAATGGAGAGGGGAGGGACATATTGTGGAAGATACAACGCTCTAAAAAATTATTTTGACAAACTAGGGCAAAAAATTTAAAACTTCCCCCGTTCAAGATGGCCACCACGACCCCAGGCCAGACTGTGCGGCCGGCAGTACTAGGACTTATGCGGCCCGCCCGACTTAGCCCGACCCACCGAGCCAGCTCCTGATGTCCGTGCATGCACAGAGTGGGCAAAAAGGGACTCAGAAAAGCCGGTGCGAGGTGCGCGCTGCCCACTAAAGTAACCAGCAATTAATGCACAATATCACAAGATGGGGAAGGTGGTGGGGGAGGAAGAAAGCGAAAAAGAGAGAGAGGAACGCAAAGAAATGAAAGTGAGAGAGAATGGATGACAGGAGGGAGAAATTGAAGGCTATGGCTAAGTGAAAAATAGACATAGCTACTTTTTCTGCTGCAGGCTTGAACAAATGCCAGTATATAAATGCAGATAGGAGCTCTTAGTTAACCGCTAGCCGACAAGCTGCCGCAGTTATACTGCTGCAGGTTGGCACGGCTGTAAAAATCGCCGTACGTCGCTCCTTTAAGATGTCAAAGCAGGCGCGCGCATGCATGTGTCCCCAGAGCCGATGCGTGTGCCCGGCTGGCGGGATGACTGCCAGGCACCCGTGATCGCTCGTGACAGAGGGAGAACTGGGATCTGTGTGTGTAAACATCCCGGTTCTCTCAGGGGAGAGGCGACAGATCGTGTGTTCATACTAAGTATGAACACCGATCGGTTTCCTCCCCTAGTCAGTTCCATCCCCCTACAGTTAGAACACACCTAGGGAACACAGTTAACTCCTTGATCGCCCCCTAGTGTTAACCCCTTCCCTGCCAGTGACATTTCTACAGTAATCAGTGGCTATTTTTAGCTCTGATCGCTGTATAATGCCACGTACACACGACCGGACTCTCCGTCAGAATAAACCCCGACAGTCTTTCCGACGGAGTTCTGAGAGAGTTCCACTGAAACGAACTTGCCTGCGATGACATACGACGGGATTAGAAAAAGGAAGTTCAATAGCCACTAGCTAATAGCTGCCCTTGCGTCATTTTTGGTCCATCAGACTAGTATACAGACGAGCGGTTTTCCCGATAGGAACTCACTCCGTCGGAAAGATTTGAAACATGTTCTATTTCTAGGTCCGTCAGAATTTTAGAAAGGAAAAACTCAGAAGAAGTCCACACATGATCAGAATGTCCGACGGAATGATTCCGTCTGACCTTTTCTGACGGAAAGTCCGGTCATATGTACGCGGCATAAATGTCAATGGTCCCAAAATAGTGTCAAAAGTGTCCGATCTGTCCGCCGCAATGTCGCAGTCCTGAAAGAAAATCGCAGATAGCCGCCATTACTAGTAAAAAAAAAATAATAACAATGACATAAATCTATCCCCTATTTTGTAGACGCTATAACTTTTGTGCAAACCAATCAATATACGCTTATTGCGATTTTTTTTTACCAAAAATATGTAGAAGAATATATATCAGCCTAAACTGATGAAAATTTTTTTTTTTCTTGGATTTTTATCATACGGTAGCAAAAAGTACAAAATATTGTGTTTTTTTCAAAATTGTCGGTCTTTTTTTGTTTATAGCACAAAAAATAAAAACCGCAGAGGTGATCAAATACCACCAACAGAAAGCTCTATTTACGGGGGAAAAAAAAGACATAAATTTTGTTTGGGTACAACGTCGCACGACTGCTCAATTGTCAGTTAAAGCGACGCAGTGCTGTATCACAAAAAATGGTCTGGTCAAGAAGGGGGCAAATCCTTCCGGGGCTGAAGTGGTTAAGAGACAACTGCTGTCCCAAAAGACCCACAAAAGGGACTCTCTATCTTATCAGCGCATTTAACTGCCCAAGAATAGGGACTGCACCTGGGAGAGGCTTGAACCCAGCTGGAAGCTGCCGACTGCAGAGGTAAGGGACATTCAACCACCATTCACTGACCATAAAGTATGACGAAAAAAAGGAGAATGCTGGGAGTGTACTAATCCTTTTTTTTTATAATATTCACTGAGGGAGGAGCCAAGGCGGAGCTTGTCACAGGTATGCTGCCATGGAGACACCAGGAAAAATGTTTTACCTATACTTCTACTTTAACATTACTGCATGTAAGGAATGCATGCAAAATCGCTCACTTTCCCAACAACAAAAAACACGCTGCATTTTATTTAGCAGAGGCATGGCGGTGCCATTAATTGGCAAATGTGCGCATTTTCATGCTCGCGCGGGCACCATGCAGTTCAGTGCAACGCTCTTTTGGAAAAGAGTTAGCAGATTCATTTTTGCTTTTCTCACATGTAGGACAGCCCACTGAAGTAAATAGTCTGCCCTACATGTGACACTTGAGAATGCATAGAAAACACAAGGAAATGTATCCATGCTTGGTTGCACCTGTAGTAGGCTCTGTCATCCCCTGCCCCCCGCTCGCCCCCCCCCGGGAACTACACTTTATCTGAGCACCATAAACCAAAAACACTATTCAATTCATGTTTAATATTCAAAGCAAACTCCCCCATCTATCCATGTCTCCATTTATTTTGTTGAGAAATCACTTTGAAAAATAACCCCTAGCATTTCTGGGCGTGGCCATCTTGAGTAAGGGCAGATGATTCATGTAGCATTTACTTCCTGGAATCCACCTGCCCTTAGCTCAAGCATGCAAGCAGGAGAGCGTGTGCTAAGCTAAGAAAGCACCTCCTCCCCTACTGAGGACTCCTGGGATTTATGACATAGTTTCCCTAGTCATGGAAACCAGGAAGTAACTGAAGAAATGTAAAAAAAAAAGTTTTAAACAAGAAAATATGATATACTTTCCTATCTAATACTAACAGCATGAGGATTACAAATAATCTATGTTGATTGGGAGAGGGAAGTTCCACTTTAACTGTGTGGATGGCTGTGGGCTGAACACCTGTCTGTGTGCTTGATTTCCCCACTCACCCCCCCACTGGGATCCATGAAAGAGCAGCTCTATGTCAGGGCTGGGCTCAGCCCTTCCTTCTCTGAGCTGGCCGCTCAGCTGTCAGCTAATTGCCAGCTCCCATCACTCTCCACAGTTACTCAGCTGTTGATGATCCTGCTCATCAGTCCTGCCTACTTAAGCCGTCCAGTCCAGAGGAGCTCTGCCTTCGCCTTGGTCACATCATAAGACACTATCGCCCGTGTTCCTGTTTAAAGGCTGGCTTTGCTGACATCCCTTCTGGCTCCAGATCCTGCTTGCTGTTTCACTACTTTGATCCCTGACTTCTGGCTTTGCTGACTATCCGTTCCAGTTACTGAACTTCGGCTATGTTTTGACTATGTTTGTTCTTTTTACTTTTATTATTAAACAAGTGTGATTTAACTGTACTTCTTTCTCAGTCTGATTTCATGGTTTCTGTCAGTAGGCAAAGGCCATGAATTCAGATGATACAATCAATCCACTTGTTGGTAATATTTTTTCCAGATTGGATGAGCAAGAGCACCGCATGGATCAGTTTGCCAAGGCGTTACAAACGCTCCTGAGTCGCACAGCTCACCTGGAATCTCCCACTCTGGCTGCTCCGGTACAACCTAAGTTGCAGGCCGTCCCTGCTGCTGTGCCAGTCTCTGTACAGGCACCCACCTCGAGTATTACCTCTAAAGGGGTATGTCTGGTTCCACTCCGCTTCCCCAGCAATTTGGGGGCAATCCAGTTTAGTGCAGAGGGTTTCTCAACCAGGTTGAGATATACTTTGAGATGCTGCCCCAGGCGTTTCCCACGGACAGAAGCAAAGTAGGTTTTGTGATATCTTTGCTTTCTGAGAGAGCCTTGGCCTGGGCAAACCCTCTATGGGAGATGCAAAATCCTGTTGTCTTGAGTTACCCTGAGTTTGTGGCCTCCTTTAAATGGGTATTTGATGTTTCCGCATGCTCCGCTTCTGCTGCCAAGTGACTCATGTCTATCAAACAGTGTACGAGAACTGTTGCCGACTACACAATTTAATTCAGTACTCTGGCAGCAGAGGTTGCTTGGAACAATGAGGCCCTTGTGGCTGCTTTTTCTCATGGTCTCTCGGATTCCATTAAGGATGAGATAGCAGCCCAAGATATACCCACTGAGCTGGAGAAGTTGATCACGTTTGCCATCCTCATTGACTCCAGACACAGAGAAAGACTCTCTTTTAAGGAGCGCTTGCGGAAGCCTCCAGTACGTTTGCCTCCCAGCTTTGCAGTCCCACCCGTGCCTCCCTCACCTCTCGTGCCTCCTGGTACCAAGTCAATTAGTGAAGATGAACCCATGCACTTGGGCTTCATGTGTCTCTCTGCAGATGAGAGAACCTTTAGGAAGAGGGAGAGATTGTGCCTTTATTGTGGTCAGGCAGTCCTACCCGTCCAGGGAATGCCTGAACCTTGAGGTCCTGTCACGGACAGACCTTAGGTGGCGTTGTTTCATCACCAGTTATCCAGAAGGATAAGCCCCTGGTTTCGGTCACCCTTTCTTGGGCTGAGTCGTCCATCGAGATACAGGCTCTAATCGACTCTGGGGCTGCAGGCCTGTTCATTGATGCTACCTTTGTATCGAGGCACTCATCTCCACTGCAGCTGCATGACACTCCACTTGCCATTAAGGCTCTTTATGGGAGACCTCTACAGCCTGCCCATGTGACTCATGAGATGTTCCGTTGTCCATGGCCGTAGGGGTTCTTCACCATGAGATAATCCAATTCCAAGTTATTTCCTCACATAAGTTTCCGCTGGTTATTGGTTATCCTTAGTTACAGAGGCACAACCCCTCTTTTGATTGGCTCCGTGCTGAGGTTCTCTTCTGGTCACCACAATGCAGTGAGACATGCTTCCAGAGATAGTCAAGGTCCTGTGCACCTCTTCACTCTCCTCCCTGCCGGAGGAGTACCACGATTTTAGCGATGTCTTTGACAAAGGTCAAACCGGTAGTTTGCCTCCACACCGGCCGTATGATTGCGCAATTGAGCATGGAGGAGTATGTTGCAGATGCACTTTCTCGAGGTTTCATCCGCAAATCCTCGTCTCCTGCTGGTGTTGGTTTCTTCTTTGTGAAGAAGAAGAGTAGTGAACTGAGACCTTGTATTGATTATAGGGGTCTCAATCGTTTCATGATTAAGAATGCCTATCCGATTCCGTTGATTACAGAGTTATTTGAACACCTCAAGGCAGCAACGGTTTTTACAAAGCTTGATTTGAGAGGGGCATACAATCTCGTGAGGATTAAGGAAGATGACGAGTGGAAAACTGCGTTTAATACCAGAACAGGCCATTATGAGTACCCGTAATGCCTTTTGGCCTTTGTAACGCCCCGGCAGTTTTCCAAGAATTTATTAACGATGTCCTCCGAGATTTGTTGCAGTTATGTGTGGCGGTTTATCTCGATGATATCCTCATATTTTCCAAGTCCCTGGAGAGCCACCACACAGATGTCTGTCGTGTGCTTCAGAAACTAAGAGAGAACAATCTCTATTGTAAACTGGAGAAGTGCAAGTTCCATCGTGAACAGGTTAAATTCCTGGGCTATGTCATTTCCACTGCTGTTTTTTTGATGGACCCAGAGAAACCTTCGGCAGTCCTACAGTGGCCCCGATCCATGGGTTTACGTCCTCTGGCTTTGCCAACTATTATCGGAAGTTTATTCGTAACTTCTTGTCTCAGGTCAAGCCCCTAAATGATATGACCAGAAAGGATGGTAATCCACAGAGTTGGTCTCCGGAGTCCATTAAGACCTTTGAGAGTCTCAAGGCTGCCTTTGTTTCTGCTCCTGTGTTGGCACATCCTGATCCTACGTTACCTTTTATCCTTGAGGTTGATGCTTCTGTGACTGGAGTTGGCACCCTTCTGTCTTAACTTCCTACCTCTGAGAGCGCAATGCATCCTTGTGGCTACTTTTCCAAATTGCCACCTGCAGAGTGCAATTACGAGATCATTTTAGCCCTGAAAGAATGGAGACATCTTCTCGAAGGTACCACTGACCATAAGAATCTCACATTCTTGTCTGAGGCTAAACGCCTCTCTCCCAGAAGGGCGCAATGGGCTCTTTTCTTGTCAAGTTTCAATTACATTGTCTCATTCTTACCCGGTGCTAAGAATGTAAGGGCTGACGCCTTATCACAACAATTTTCTTCCACTTCCAGTTGGAGTCGGTTTCTGTGATTCCTCCTGCTGCTCAGGTCCATGCTGCTCCTGAGAAACCTTGTGACCGCTGCTTTCTCCCAGAGAGTTTCCATTCTGCCATGCTCCAGACTTACCATTCTCCCAAGGCAGCTGGCCACCCTGGGAAGAATCAACTACTTTGGGCCATTTCCCAACAATTCTGGTGGCCTAGTCTACGTGCTGATGTAATTGCCTTCGTAGCTGCCTGTTCCATGTGTGCTCAGAGTAAGACTCCACGACACCTTCCAGTGGGCCTCTTACAACCCATACCCAATGGAGAGAGGCCCTGGACCCACCTGTCTATGGATTTAATTGTGGAGTTCCCCAACTCCCAAGGCAACACTGTTATCCTTATGGTGGTTGACCGGTTCTCAAAGATGTGTCATTGTATTCCACTTAAGAAGTTGCCCACTTCTAAGCAACTGGTTTCCATTTTTGCTCGGGAGATCTTTCGCTTACATGGGCTACCCAAAGTGATTGTCTTGGACAGAGGTAGTTAGTTTGTTTCACGGTTCTCGTGAGCCTTTTGTGCACAGTTGTGTATTAGGCTTGCTTTCTCCTCTGCGTATCACCCGCATTCTAATGGGGCCGCAGAACAAGCCAATCAGTCCTTGGAGCAATTCCTACATTGCTATATTTTTGACCATCATAACAACTGGTCAGACCTATTACCGTGGGCAGAGTTTGCTCACAGTGCCTTGAATTCTGCTTCCCGATTGTCCCCGTTTATGGCGAATTATGGTTTCCAACCTTCCATGTTGCCTGACTCGTTTGTTCCGCAGAGTATTCCTGCGTTAGAGGAGCATCTCCGTGGTCTTCGTTCCACTTGGGCACAAGTCCAGGAGGCTTTGTGCCATACTAATGATAGGTACAGACTCCATGCTGACCGCAGATGCCTGCCTGCGCTTTCCTACCAGGTTGGGGACAGGGTCTGGCTGTCATCTCGCAACCTCTGACTTCGTGTTCCCTCACTGAAGTTCACACCTTGGTTTATTGGGCCTTTCCGTATTCCTTGCAGGATTAACCCAGGGGCTTACGCTTTAGACCTTCCTTCTAATATGCGTATTTTGAATGTATTACATGACTCCTTATTAGGGATGAGCTTCGTGTTCGAGTCGAACCCATGTTCGACTCGAACATCGGCTGTTCGATCGTTCGCCGAATTGCGAACGATATGGGCCGTTCGCGCCAAATTCGTGTGGCGCGTCACGGCCCATAATTCACTGCGGCATTGCAGTGCATTGCTTGCTGATGATTGGCCAAGCATGCACTATGACCCGCATGCTTGGCCAATCACAGCGCCGCCTTAACAGAGAGCCATAATTGGCCAAAGCCAAGGAGGCTTTGGCCAATTATGGCTCAGGGGATTTAGTACACGCCCCACACTATATAATGCCGCCTGCACGGCGGCCCTGTGCAGTGTGTTCCGGTGTGCTTAGAGAGAGAGAGAGAGACAGTGTCATTTCATTTGAGTTAGCTAGATTAGGCAGGACAGTCAGTCAGTTAGCTGCACTTAAAGTGTATTGTGTATATATATGCATCCCAGGTGTTGCATATATATTTATATATATATATATATATATACACTGTATTCAGTTTAGCTAGATCCGTTCCTGTTATCTTCTAGACTATTTACATTTAGTGCAGTGCGTCCTGCTCACAGTGTTCAGCTAGATCCGTTCCTGTTATATTCCTACTGACAGGCAGGCTTGTCTTGTTACAGTATTTTGAAGAAAATTACTGGTGTTCTTTTGATCCTATTAGTACCACAGTCAGGCAGCTAGACTATTTACATTTAGTGCAGTGCGTCCTGCTCACAGTGTTCAGCTAGATCCGTTCCTGTTATCTTCTTACTGACAGGCAGGCTTGTCTTGTTACAGTATTTTAAAGAAAATTACTGGTGTTCTTTTGATCCTATTAGTACCACAGTCAGGCAGCTAGACTATTTACAGTTAGTGCAGTGCGTCCTGCCCACAGTGTTCTGCTAAACCTACAAGTAAGTGGGGTGCGTCCTGCTCACAGTGTTCAGCTAAACCTACAAGTTAGTGGGGTGCGTCCACCTCACAGTGTTCAGCTAAACCTACAAGCTAGTGGGGTGCGTCCTGCTCACAGTGTTCAGCTAGATCCGTTTCTGTTATCTTCTTACTAACAGGCAGGCTTGTCTTGTTACAGTAAATACAGCTACCTGAAGAAAATTGCTGGTGTTCTTTTGATCCTATTAGTACCACAGTCAGGCAGCTAGACTATTTACAGTTAGTGCAGTGCGTCCTGCTCACAGTGTTCTGCTAAACCTACAAGTTAGTGGGGTGCGTCCTGCTCACAGTGTTCAGCTAAACCTACAAGTTAGTGGGGTGCGTCCACCTCACAGTGTTCAGCTAAACCTACAAGCTAGTGGGGTGCGTCCTGCTCACAGTGTTCAGCTAGATCCGTTCCTGTTATCTTCTTACTGACAGGCAGGCTTGTCTTGTTACAGTAAATACAGCTACCTGAAGAAAATTGCTGGTGTTCTTTTGATCCTATTAGTACCACAGTCAGGCAGCTAGACTATTTACAGTTAGTGCAGTGCGTCCTGCTCACAGTGTTCTGCTAAACCTACAAGTTAGTGGGGTGCGTCCTGCTCACAGTGTTCAGCTAAACCTACAAGTTAGTGGGGTGCGTCCACCTCACAGTGTTCAGCTAAACCTACAAGCTAGTGGGGTGCGTCCTGCTCACAGTGTTCAGCTAGATCCGTTCCTGTTATCTTCTTACTGACAGGCAGGCTTGTCTTGTTACAGTATTTTAAAGAAAATTGCTGGTGTTCTTTTGATCCTATTAGTACCACAGTCAGGCAGCTAGACTATTTACAGTTAGTGCAGTGCGTCCTGCTCACAGTGTTCTGCTAAACCTACAAGTTAGTGGGGTGCGCCCTGCTCACAGTGTTCAGCTAAACCTACAAGTTAGTGGGGTGCGTCCACCTCACAGTGTTCAGCTAAAGCTACAAGCTAGTGGGGTGCGTCCTGCTCACAGTGTTCAGCTAGATCCGTTCCTGTTATCTTCTTACTGACAGGCAGGCTTGTCTTGTTACAGTATTTTAAAGAAAATTGCTGGTGTTCTTTTGATCCTATTAGTACCACAGTCAGGCAGCTAGACTATTTACAGTTAGTGCAGTGCGTCCTGCTCACAGTGTTCTGCTAAACCTACAAGTTAGTGGGGTGCGCCCTGCTCACAGTGTTCAGCTAAACCTACAAGTTAGTGGGGTGCGTCCACCTCACAGTGTTCAGCTAAAGCTACCTGTAGAAGGTTGGTGGTGTTCTCATACTACAGGCAGGCAGTTGATTTTGCTAGCTGCAGTATCAGTACATATACAGTATATATATATATATATATATATATATATATATATATATATATCCCAGCTTAGTGCAGCTACAGGCCATTAGTATGTCTGGAAGGCCAAGAAGGAGAGGCAGACAGTCACAAGCCAATAAGAGAGGGCAAGCAGGCTCTGTGTCTAGTGCTGGTCGTGGAGACGGTGCATCCTCATCAGCACGTGGCCATGGGACACGCTTGGCCTTTTTTTCGGCAGCTGGCCATGTTGAGCCGCAACATGCGGAAGACTTGGTCGAGTGGATGACCAAGCCGTCCTCATCCTCCTCATCCTCTCTCACCCATGCCCAGGGTACTTTGTCTGGCAAAGCAGCGGCCTCTTCCCTTGGCTCAATGTCATCAGTGACTCCTTCCCTAGCCCCACCATGTCCTCCTGAGGAGTCCTTCGAACTGTTTGACCACAGTGTTGGGTACATGCTCCAGGAGGATGCCCAGCGTTTGGAAGGCTCTGATGATGATACTGAGCTCGATGAAGGCAGTAACACGAGCACGGACAGAGGGGGTGCCCAAGAAGGACAGCAATCTGGCAGTCATGCTCCCCCTGCTGCAGCATACTGCCAGGTTTGCTCCAGTGATGAGGAGGGAGGGGATGATGAGGTCACTGACTCAACGTGGGTGCCTGATAGGAGAGAGAAGGAGGAGGAGGAGGCGGCACATCACCAACGAGGCAGGATGCCCTCCAGGGGCCAGCCTAAGGGCAGCACATTGACTGCATCACACCCCAAAGCTCCACATGTGCAGGGCGCTGCAGTCTCTGCGCGTTATTCAAAAAGTTCTTTGGTGTGGGCCTTTTTTGAGACGAGTGCATCAGATCGCACCGCTGTTATTTGCAACATATGTCTCAAGCGTATCTCGCGTGGCCAAAACATCTCCCGCTTGGGTACCACATGCTTGACCAGACATATGTTGACCTGCCATGCAGTTCGTTGGCAAGCGTATCTAAAAGACCCACACCAAAGATCAAAGAGGACCTCTGCTTGCTCCTCATCAGCTGAGATTTCCAACCCCACTAGACCTTCAGTTCTCTCTGAGACCTGCACTGAGAGGAATGAAGGTGTAGAATTAGGTGTGTCACAGCCACGTACTTGTGGGCAATCTGATTTTGGTACACCGACGTCAGATTGTACCAGGCAAATTTCCCTGCCCCAGCTGCTGCACCGCCGAAAGAAGTTTGCTCCCAGCCATCCACATGCCCAACGGTTGAATGCTAGCTTGGCAAAATTGCTAGCACTTCAACTGCTGCCTTTTCAGTTGGTAGACTCTGCCCCCTTCCGTGAGTTTGTGGAATGTGCGGTTCCTCAGTGGCAGGTACCCAAACGCCACTTTTTCTCACGGAAGGCAATTCCGGCTCTCTACCAGCATGTGGAAGGCAATGTCCATGCCTCGCTGGACAGGGCGGTCAGCGGTAAGGTGCATATTACCGCTGACTCATGGTCCAGCAGGCATGGACAGGGACGTTACCTAAGTTTCACGGCGCATTGGGTGACTCTGCTGGCAGCTGGGAAGGATGCAGGACAAGGTGCAGTAGTGTTGGAGGTTGTTCCGCCACCACGCCTCCAAAATGCTAATGATTGTGACACACCTCTCTCCTCCACCCCCTCCTCTTCTTCTTCCTCCATGGCCTCTTCCTCGGAACCAGCGGTGCTCCGTAGTCGTTCAAGGGGCTACGCAAGTACGCAGGCCAAAAGATGCCATGCGGTGCTTGAGCTGGTGTGCTTGGGGGACAGGAGCCACACTGGGGCAGAGGTTCTGTCAGCTCTGCAGGGGCAGGTTCAGAGGTGGTTGACGCCACGCCAACTTAAGGCAGGAATGGTGGTTTGCGACAATGGCACCAACCTCCTCTCTGCCCTCCGACAGGGACAAATGACCCATGTGCCCTGTTTGGCTCACGTCCTTAACTTGGTGGTGCAGCGGTTCTTGGGCAGGTACCCGGGCTTACAGGATGTCCTGAGGCAGGCCAGGAAAGTCTGTGTGCATTTCCGCCGGTCATATAATGCCAGTGCTCGGCTGACGGACCTCCAAAAGGAGTTTAACCTGCCCAAGAACCGCCTAATCTGTGACATGCCCACCAGGTGGAACTCAACGTTGGCCATGCTGCAGCGGCTGCACACGCAGCAGAGGGCCATCAATGAGTACCTGTGCGACTATGGCACCAGGACAGGGTCAGGGGAGCTTGTTTTTTTTTCCCCACGCCAGTGGGCCATGATCAGGGATGCATGCACTGTCCTGTCACCATTTGAGGAGGCCACGAGGATGGTGAGCAGTGACAGTGCATGCATCAGTGACACTGTCCCCCTTGTCCACCTGTTGGAGCACACGCTGCGTGGAATAATGGACAGGGCACTTGAGGCAGAACAGAGGCAGGAAGAGGAGGACTTCCTTAGTTCTCAAGGCCCCCTTTATCCAGACAGTGTTCCTGCGTGCCCGCCGATCACACAGGAAGAGGACGAGGAGGAAGAGGAGGAGGAGGAGGAGGAAGATTGTGTCAGTATGGAGGTGGAGCCTGGCACTCAGCATCAGCAGCAGTCTTTAAGGGATCAGTCCCAAGAAACACATGGACTTGTACGTGGCTGGGAGGAGGTGGCTGCGGACCATGTCGTCCTTAGTGACCCAGAGGACTCCGGACCGAATGCCTCAGCAAACCTACGCTGCATGGCCTCCCTGATCCTGCAAAGCCTGCGTAAGGATCCTCGTATTCGTGGTATCAAGGAGAAGGACCAATACTGGCTGGCAACCCTCCTTGATCCACGTTACAAGGGTAAGGTTGCGGACCTTATCTTGCCATCGCAGAGGGAGCAGAGGATGAAACATCTTCGGGAGGCCTTGCAGAAAGGTCTGTGCAACGCGTTCCCAGAGACTGGGAGGTTACAAACTCCTGTTTCTGGACAACGTATTGCTGAGGCTTCGGTCAGTCAAAGAAGGAGCGGTGGAGAAGGTGGCCGTCTGACCGATGCGTTCAGACAATTTTTTGGTCCGCAGCCCCAAGGTATGATCGGTTCCAGCAACCATCGCCAGCGTCTGTTTTACATGGTGCAGGAATACCTAGGGGCAAGATCAGACTTGGACACCTTTCCCACCGAAAATCCTCTGGGTTACTGGGTCTTGAGGATGGATCACTGGCCAGAGCTTGCACAGTATGCAATTGAGCTACTGGCCTGTCCTGCATCCAGCGTTCTTTCGGAACGCACATTCAGTGCTGCTGGAGGCGTGGTAACCGATCACAGGGTGCGTCTGTCCACTGACTCGGTCGATCGACTGACCTTCATAAAAATGAATGAGTCTTGGATCACCACCAGCTACCAAGCACCTGATGCTGATGTAACCGAATAATTTTTTTTGAAATCTCAGATCCCTTCAAAGACTGCCTATGCTGATGCTGAGTGACTATCCCTGAGTAATTATCCTCTTCCTCCTCAATCATCACGCTGATAGCTTGTAAGAACATTTTTGGTTCTGGGTGCCACCACCAGTGCCTAAGGCACAATTTTTCAGCCCCTGTTTAACAGGGGCGTGTAATTACGATTTTTGATGTAATACTTTGCAGCAGGGCTCGTTCCTGCATTCCAACTAGAGTGTCTGTGAGGGGTTGCAGTGTTGTGGCACCAGCACCAGTGCCTAAGGCCCAATTTTTCAGCCCTTGTTTAACAGGGGCGTGTAATTACAATTTTTGATGCAATACTTTGCAGCAGGGCTCGTTCCTGCATTCCAACTAGAGTGTCTGTGAGGGGTTGCAGTGTTGTGGCACCAGCACCAGTGCCTAAGGCCTAATTTTTCAGCTCCTGTTCAACAGGGGCATGTAATTACAATTCTTGATCTAATATTTCACAGCAGAGCCCTGTGAGGGCTTACAGTGTTGTGGCCACAGCAACACCTAAGGCCCAAATTTCTGCTGAGTATATAGGGCAGGACCCTACTTTCAAACAACTAACTTACAAACGACTCCTACTTGCAAACGGAAGGAGACAACAGGAAGTGAAATCTACCCCTAGGAAGGGAAATTCTCTCCTGTAAGAGTTAATACGGGAAAAACATTTCTCCTTTCCACTGATGCTTTCCAATCCATTGGGACAAAAAGTGAGGTGAAATCTTCTGAAGAGGAGGAAAGACAGCAAAACAAATGTCACAGGGGTGATAACCCTTCCCTATGTTTTCCAAAAAGCTTAAAAAAGATTTTTTGGCTGGAGCTAAACACGTTAAAAATGTACCCGTTCAAAATTACAAAGAGATTCTACTTAACAACAAACCTACAGCCTGTATACTGCTGTTCAGAGTATATAGGGCCACACCTTTCCTTATTTTAATTTGGGTGCGGGGTTCCCCTTAATATCCATACAAGACCCAAAGGGCCTGGTAATGGACTGGGGGGTACCCATGCCGTTTGTCTCACTGATTTTCATCCATATTGCCAGGACCCGACATTACATTAAACCCGCAAGCAGTTTTAAATGAGATTTTTTCCTTTAAAAATGACATTTGGTGCAGGGACTGTTCTAAACACGGGAAACACGCGTCACTTTACAGGCATACTATAGACACCCCTCAGGTACGATATTTAAAGGAATATTTCACTTTTTTTTTTTTTACTTTAAGCATCATTAAAATCACTGCTCCCGAAAAAACGGCCGTTTTTAAAAGTTTTTTTTGCATTGATACATGTCCCCTGGGGTAGGACCCGGGTCCCCAAACCCTTTTTAGGACAATACCATGCAAATTAGCCTTTAAAATGAGCACTTTTGAATTTGAACGTTCGAGTCCCATAGACGTCAATGGGGTTCTAACGTTCGTGCGAACTTTCGGTCCGTTCGCAGGTTCTGGTGCGAACCGAACCGGGGGGTGTTCGGCTCATCCCTACTCCTTATTAAAACCTTTGGTCTGCAACTGCTTTACCACCTCGGTGCCACGTCCCCACCCTGTACAGGTTGAGAACCATGAGAAGTATGAAGTACAGTCCATTGTTGACTCCCATAGGTTCCGTGGGCACATACAGTACCTGGTGCATTGGAAAGGGTACTGTCCGGTGGAACGCTCTTGGGTCTCATCCTCGGACGTACATGCCCCTGTCCTCCTCCGTGATTTCCATAGACGTTTTCCCCTCAAGCCTGGTGGTCCCCTGAGGGGGAGGGGTCGTTATGGAGGGGGTACTGTCAGGGCTGGGCTCAGCCCTTCCTTCTCTGAGCTGGCCGCTCAGCTGTCGGCTAATTGCCAGCTCCCATCTCTTTCCACAGTTACTCAGCTGTTGATGATCCTGCTCGTCAGTCCTGCCTACTTAAGCTGTCCAGTCCAGAGGTGCTCTGCCTTCGCCTTGGTCACATCACAAGAAACTATCGCCTGCGTTCATTGTTTAAAGACTGGCTTTGCTGACATCCCTTCTGGCACCAGATCCTGCTTGCTGTTCCACTACTTTGATCCCTGACTTCTGGCTTGGCTGACTATCCGTTCCGGTTACTGAACTTTGGCTATGTTTTGACTACGTTTGTTCTTTTTACTTTTATTATTAAACAAGTGTGATTTTACTGTACTTCCGTCTTGGTCTGATTTCATGGTTTCTGTCACTCTATGTGAAATCCCTGCTCTCTCTTTCCTCCACTTCCCTCCTAGCAAGTGCATCAGATTCAATCTGCAGCAGGGGGAGGATGCCACAAAGGACACTGGGACTTGTAGTTTCTTGGAGGGCTGAGCTCAATACAAGTGAATGGAGGACAGATTGACTTTAAACTACAAGTGCCAGGATTGCTGTAGACAGAGGAGGGCAGACAGTGCTGCTTTCTCTAGGAAAAATATAGACAATGGGGTCTTTGCCATGCTGAGAGGACCTGCTACAGGATGTGCCACAGCTACACCAGCTAGAGAGTGTTCTACAGAGGGAACATGCTGCCTGAGCGTATCTACTTGCATGAGAGGGAGGTCAAAGCTGAAAGACTGGGCCTCTGGGACCTGAAGTCTGGAACTGCTATCATGATTCATTGCTTTGGCTCTGAGGAAGAGGGTCCTCCCTCGAAATATGCTAGCCACCCTGCAATATCGCCTGGTCCTCCAAACATCTTCGGTTCCAGTTGCAGATCTTAGAAATACTGCTCGCTATTGCTGTTGTGTTGATATGCTTGTATACCATGTTTGTATGTGAGTACAATCATTGCTGTTTTACTTTTATTAAAATTATCTTTGGTAATGCACAAGGTCGGTGTGCCCTCCCTTCTTTTTATGTTACTGCTATCAGCCATATGTGTGGAGCCCGACCTGTTGCCTGCCATGAGTGGTGAGAGGAGATATAGTACTTAACACCTTACTACACTCTGTCAACATAGCAAGCCCTGTAAATAACCTCCAAACACTCTTAAAGAGACAGATTTGTGGGCACCATCCACAAAAGGGCCCCATCTCAAGCCAGGTACTTGAGACACCACCATCCAGGGGTACCTCTCTCAGGAACACTTACGGATTCCCATATCTGGGATATCACTATTAGACATGTGCAATCTGTTTCGTAACTAATCGAAATTCAGCTGAATTTCGCATCTTTCAGACATTCGGATGCATCCAAATGTCCAAATAAAAATATAATGAATTTCAGCTAATACAAAAGAAATTATAGCGAATGAATTCAACATGATTCGGTAATTCGTTAAAGATCTAATGAAACGAAAGGTCAACTCAAAGTAAATCTTACAGTCCAATCAACTGATTAATTTTGTGCTGGAGGTTGGATTACTGGCAAAGTGCATTTCTGAGAACTGAGTGAGAAGGGTGTTGTATTGTATTTGAGCATAGGAGAAGCTATATTGTAATTGTGTGTGTGTTAATAGATTCAATAAACAAACGACTTTCCAAACTACAATCATTATCACGAATCAATATACATACATAAATAATGAATTTCAACTAATATGAAAGAAATTATAGCGGATATAACGAATGCATTCGACATGATTCGGTAGTTCATTAAAGATCTAATGAAACAAAAGGTCAACTCAAAGTAAATCTTACAGTCCAATCAGCTGATTAATTTTGTGTTGGAGGTTGGATTACTAGCAACGTGCATTCCTGAGAACTGAGTGAGAAGGGTGTTGTATTGTATTTGAGCAGAGGAGAAGAGATATTGTCATTGTGTGTGTGTGTTAATAGATTCAATAAACAAACGACTTTCCAAACTACAATCATTATCACGAATCAATATACATACATAAATAATGAATTTCAACTAATATGAAAGAAATTATAGCGGATATAACGAATGCATTCGACATGATTCGGTAGTTCATTAAAGATCTAATGAAACAAAAGGTCAACTCAAAGTAAATCTTACAGTCCAATCAGCTGATTAATTTTGTGTTGGAGGTTGGATTACTAGCAACGTGCATTCCTGAGAACTGAGTGAGAAGGGTGTTGTATTGTATTTGAGCAGAGGAGAAGAGATATTGTCATTGTGTGTGTGTGTTAATAGATTCAATAAACAAACGACTTTCCAAACTACGAATCATTATCACAAATATATATACATACATAAATATTTCAACTAATACGGAAGAAATTATAGTGGATATAACAAATTAATTCGACATGATTCGAGATTCAGTATAATGAATATCGACACTCTATGAATAATAACGAATTATCCGAAAACGAATTAACATAACATAACGAATATAACAGAACAAAATTATGTATTTTACGAATGACAACAAACCGAAACTAAACGAAATTTGCCCTTGTGCACAAGTCTATAGTGTGCACTCAAGAACATTATCATTGAGTTAATTGGGTCTGATTTCACTCATTAATCATTATCTCAGTTAAAAATTGGACTAACATTGCTACCGTTTAGTTATTTCCTCCTGTTATGGGCCATAGTTCTATACCTTTTAAGTGTTTTATTTGTTTGATGCTAAGTCTTGTACTGTTTACCTGCTTTGATATAATACACTTACTTAACTTATCTGGTAGTCTTTGGCCTAATTTCTGTGAATTATTATACTTACACTTTAGTGTGGAACTTTAGTCAATTAATTAAGTCCTGTTATATGCTTCAGACTGGCCCCTTTTGCAGGTATAGCTATGTTCAGGGCTCGGTTCACATATTTGCAAATTGGATCCGTTTTGAACCGCATCCGATTCGCATGACATGTGAACCTGGCAGTCTTCTCTATGGAACTGGCTCACATATCTGCGAGCCAGCCGGAGTGCATAAATAAAAAGAGTACTGTGTGTTTTTCAGTCTGGTTCAGGTGCGATTTCAAGTAAAAATTTGCACCTGCATCGATTCGCACCTGAACCAGTGAACAAAATTGCACCAGACTCCCTTTAACCACTTAAGGATCGAGCCTCTTTCTGAGATTTGGTGTTTACAAGTTAAAAACATTTTTTTTTTTAGAAAACTAGAAAACTACTTAGAACCCCCAAACATTATATATTTTTTGAACACCCTAGAGAATAAAATGGCAGTCATTGAAATACTTTCTGTCACACCGTATTTGCACAGTGGTCTTACAAGCGCACTTTTTTTTTTAATAAAAAAAAAGATAACAGTAAAGTTAGCCCAATTTTTTATTTTGAAAAATAATGTAACGCCGAGTAAATTGATACCCAACATGTCATGCTTCAAAATTGCGCCCGCTCGTGGAATGGCGACAAACTTTTACCCTTAAAAATCTCCATAGGCAATGTTTAAAAAACTCTACAGGTTGCATGTTTTGAGTTACAGAGGAGGTCTATGGCTAAAAGTATTGCTCTCACTCTAACGATCGCGGCAATATCTCACGTGTGGTTTGAACACCGTTTTCATATGCGGGCGCGACTCACGTATGCGTTCCCTTCTGCATGCGAGCTTAGCGGGACGGAGCACGTTTAAAAATGTTTTTTTTCTTATTTATTTTACTTTTTATTTTTTATTTTTACACTGTTCTATTTTTTTTTTTTTAAATTGTAAACATCCCTTGTAATAGAAAAAAAGCATGACAGGACCTCTTAAATATGAGATCTGGGGTCAAAAAGACTTCAGACCTCATATTTACACAAAAATGCAATAAAAAAATAAATTTAATGTCATCATTAGAAAAAAAAAAAAAAAAATGTCTCTTTAACCACTTCAGCCCCGGACCATTTGGCTGGCCAAGACCAGAGCACTTTTTGCGATTATGCACTGCGTCGCTTTAACTGACAATTGTGCGGTCGTGCGACGTAGCTCCCAAACAAAACTGACGTCCTTTTTCTCCTACAAATAGAGCTTTCTTTTGTTGGTGTTTGATCACCTCTGCGGTTTTTATTTTTTGTGCTATAAACAAAAAAGAGCGACAATTTTGAAAAAAAACGCATTATTTTTTACTTTTTGCTATAATAAATATCCCCCAAAAATATATAAAAAAAATTCTTTTCCTCAGTTTAGGCTGATACGTATTCTTCTACATATTTTTGGTAAAAAAAAAAAAAAAAAAATCGCAATAAGCGTTTATTAATTGGTTTGCGCAAAAGTTAGAGTCTACAAAATAGGGGATAGTTTTATGGCATTTGTATTAATATTTTTTTTTCACTAGTTATGGCGATTTTTATTGTGACTGCGACATTATGGCGGACACATCGGACAATTTTGACACATTTTTGGGACTATTCACATTTATACAGCGATCAGTGCGATTAAAAATGCATTGAATACTGTGTAAATGTGACTGGCAGTGAAGGGGTTAACACTAGGTGGCGCTGTAGGGATTAAGTGTGTCCTAGGGAGCGATTCTAACTGGGGAGCTGTGATCAGTGACAGTGTTACTAGGCAGAACGGGGAAATGCTTGTTTACATTAGCATTTCCCTGTTCTTCCTCTCCGTGGGACGATCGCGGGTATCCCCACGGACATCAAGTCCGCGGGACCCGCGATCCTACTTACGGCGCTCATGATTCAAAGGGACGTACAGGTACGCCCATTTGCGCAGCCGTGCCATTCTGTCGACGTATATCTACATGCGGCGGTTGGGAACTGGTTAAGAGCTATGGGCGGAAGTGATGTTTTGACGTCGCTTCCTCCCTACAATGGTATGGAGACGGGTGGGGGCCATCTTCCCCTCACTCATCTCCATACTGAACAGCGAGGAGAACCCGATCGCCTTCACCGCTACGGACGGCATCAATAGGCGGTGAAGGGCACCGGACCCTCTCCCACCGCCGATAAAAGCGATCTGGCGGTGAATCTACCGCAGAGACCACTTTTATCTGAAAGCAGACCTCCCGCTTAAGAAGAAGATACCAGGGTTACAGCAGCTAGCTGCTGCCATAACAATGATATTCCTCTTCAAAGTACCAATGTATAACGACAGCAGGCAGTCCGTAAGTGGTTAAAAAACGTAGGGAAACTGCGGCTGGATATATGTGAACTGAGCCTAAAAAGTGTGTCTATACTGTCTAATATCCAGTAATACACTGTCTCACCCTGCTCTGCACATGCTTAGTTACACTCCATTTTTAGGCACTGCTGCATTTGTAGAGGCCGATCTGCTGACAGTCTTAAAGCGGAATTAAACCCTCCTATCCTTTACAGCCAAGGAAGCTGCTTCTGGTAGATCTGCAACTGCCATGGTGCTGCACATGTGATCAGTTATGACACCAGCTATTTGATGATTTGACAGTTTGGTTGAAGACAAGCAAATGTGACAGTAAGGGCCCTTTCACACTGGGGCGGGGGCGGCGTCGGCGGTAAAGCGACGCTATTGTAAGAGGCGCTTTACCGTAAAGGGTTAAAAACCACCGCAAAGCGCCTCTGCAGAGGCGCTTTGCCGGCGGTATAGCCTCGCTGTCCCATTGATTTCAATGGGCAGGAGCGGTGAAGGAGCGGTATACACTCCGCTACTTCACCGCTCTGAAGATTCCCGTCCTGCTAGCGCACCGCTCCAGTGTGAAAGCCCTCCCCTCTGGGCTTTCACACTGGAATCAAAGCAGCAGCACTTTCAGGTCGGTTTGCAGGCGCTATTATTAGCGCAGTAGCGCCTGCAAACCACCCCAGTGTGAAAGGGCCCTAATCCTGGGATTAGAGGATTGTAACTGTTTTTTTAAATTGTTAAATTGATGGCTTTAGTTCCACTTTATGATTTACTGCTGATGGTCTGGACTTCAGAAAAATGGCAGCCCCTGGCAAGAAAAAACAGGAGCAACGCTGGAGCCAATTTATAGCACACACTCATTTTGGTAACATAATTATTAATGTGGAATGTATGTTCCTTGCTAAAGAACTCTTTTTATCAAGTTGTTATGGGTAAAGTTCCGCTTTAGGTTATCCAGGTGTGAGTGGTCTTCCATCTCTAACTGGGCGTGTCACTAGGGACAGAGAGGCAGGGCCGGTGCTACCACTAGGCAAACTTGGCAGCCGCCTAGGGGCGCCCGGCCGCTGCTTTCGCTCCGCGTCTGCATGCTCTGCAGGCTGCAGCATGTAACTAACTCAGTCTCAGGCAGCTGCTCCATCCGACCAGTAGTGTAACTAGAGGCACAGAACTCGAGCCTGCGCTAGAGGAAGCAAAGCCGATGCTTCTTGTATAGCGTCACCTCCTGTCACATGGGCAGGACAAAGGGGGTGGGGTCAGGGGTGAAGCCAATGGGGGCGGCAAAATGAGATTTCGCCTAGGGTGTCAAAAATCCTTGCACCAGCCCTGCAGAGAGGTTTTAACAGTAGTTACGGAACAGAGGACCCATCATCACCAGCATCTCCTGCAGGGTTAACGCTACACATACTTTAGCTGCCCATAGATGGTTCGTATCTTAGTCGGTTCGACAAGGACTGACCGAGATTCAAACCATGTATGGGCAGGATAATTGTACCCAAGTTGATCGATCGATCAACTTGGGGACAGCCAGCCTGTCAGATTTTTCATGCGATTATGGCCGCTAGCAATAATCACTGTGTGTTCTCCTGGCAGGGACAGCTCCACGCTTCCCCCCTCCATGTCAGGAGCTCCACAGAAGGGATTCCCCCATCAACACTGACTGTGTTGATGGGGGAATCAAGCGATTTTCTTTCCTTTTACCTATCACAGTGCTCCCTCAGCGTTACCTATAAATCTATCTCCTCCTCTCTACTTCCTCTTTCTGTAGGGGTCCCCCAAGGTTCTGTCCTCAAACCCCTCCTCTTCTCCATCTACACCTCCCCCCTTGGTCACTTGATAAACTACCAAGGCTTCCAGTACCATCGCTATGCTGATGACACACAAATCTATCTCTCTACTCCTCACCTGACTCCTTCAGTCTCCTCTCACATTTCTAACATATCAGCATGGATGTCACATCACTTCCTCAAACTCAATCTTTCTAAAACTGAGCTCATAATATTTCCTCCTGCCCATGCCCCCTCCCCAGAATTCTCCATCAAAATCAATAATACAACCACCAGACCTGCCCTCATCCCAGGGTGCTAGGTGTAATCCTGGACTCTGACCTGTCCTTTCAGCAACAAATCCAATCGCTGTCCAAATCTTGTAGACTTCACCTCCGTAACATCTCCAACAGCCCCTTTTTAACCGTTGAAATCACTGAACAACGTATTCACTCCCTTCTTATCCCTTGCCTTGACTATTGTAACTCCCTTCTCATTGGCCTACCTCTCCGCAGGCTATCCCCTCTTCAGTCTATTAGGAATGCTGCTGCCAGGCTCGCCCACCTTACCAACCATTCAGTGTCCGCCACCCCTCTCTGTCAATCCCTCCACTGGCTTCCCATTGCAACACTAACAATAACATACACAGTCATTTACAACTCTGTTTCGAGCTACGTCACCAATCTTGTCTCCAAATATCCTCTCCTCCCTCCCAAGACCTCCTGCTCTTTAGCTCCCTTGTCTCCCCCTCCCATGTTCATCACCAGGACTTCTCCTGAGCCTCTCTCATCCTCTGGAACTTACTACCCCAATCTGTCCGGCTATCTCCTACTCTGTCCACTTTTAGACGATCCCTGAAGATCTCTTTAGGAAAGCCTATCCTGCCTTCATCTAATAACCGAATCATCTATCTCTCCCATCAGTTCATCCCTCTCAGTCATTACTTTTTGTTCTAACAGCCCCTCCCTATTAGATGGTAAGCTCACAGGAGCAGGGCCTTCCTAACCCTCTTGTATTGAATTGTATTGTCACTGTATTGTCTCCCTTTATATTGTGAAGCGCTGTGAAAACTGTTGGTGCTATACAAATCATGTATAATAATGTGCTAAGACAGCTTGTAAAAATCAGGAATGATGACATGATGAGTGCCTTTTTTTTGTATGTGCTTCCCTGGGCAGAAGGAAGTGTGCTGCAGAATGCCTATGAAGGGAGTTTCACATTTAGCGGTACCCCCGTAGGGGCTGCTGAAAGTTGTGGCCCACCTGTTACCCTGCCCAGCCCGGCATTCACTTCCCAATCACCTTAGAGACAATGAGCAGTCCAGATGTTTGTTTTGGTATTTTATTAAGGGATTTGAACTTGGATAGGGATAGGAATAGGAATATATGGGAAGTCCAATAGAACGAAGAATTGGCTGATTAAATCTTCAATCAGTTGAGACACTATATACACTTTACAACTCCAGTCTCCTCCAGCACAACACTTGCTTGCAGACTATTTCTCTCCATCTCTTTCTCTCCTGCACAACACTTCACTTCCAGGCACAGCTAGCACATGGTTAGGCCTAACACTGACTCAGTCAGGCCCTACAAATTACCATTTAAAGGCAGGGACCGTAGGTCCCTTTGATGTAGCAAAAATATAACTAGGAAGTGTTTTAATGCTAGTGGTCCTATGGTGGACTACTGCTTTCAGCAATCCCTCTTCAGGCCCTGCCAGCCCTCCTGGCTGCAGCTGCCCAACTTCACTGCTCATGAAATTGCAATTCTCACTGGCTCCACATCCAGCTCTGACTGTTTCCTCTCAGTCCTTTCTGGCATGCCTCGCCAGTCCTCCCGATGGCGCATGTCACTCACCAGCCCTCATGGCTGCACACTCCGGTGGTTCCCTCTTGAAGACCTGCCCGGCAGTACTAGCTTCTCCCTATAAGCAAATTTAAGCTTCTCCCTATAAGCAAATCATTTATTTGCACTTAAAAGCACAAATACAGCTCTCTCATATAATGCTGGGAAAGTGTGCTTTGTATGTCTCTCAGTAACACAAACAGAGATGCTGGTATCACGTTGAGCTCAGCCAAATCCTCAAGAGAATAGCCAGGCTCCTTTTATTTATACTAAAAACATGGATAACAAACAGAAGGTGGTGGCTTCAGAATCAGCCAATCAGACACTTGTATTCATTCAAAAGAACCAATCACACACATGTACAGTATATATTCAAATAGTAATGCAGTAGTGACGTGTGCAGATGGTGGTGTGCAGAGCCATGCGGCAAGCACATGGCTCTGGACACAATCGTGTGCACATTTCCACTGCTACCAATGACGCAAGCCATACTCTATCATGGCTCAGTGGGCAATAATTTTGTATGGTTGTGCTATGGTTCCCATGTACGCAGATCTGCTTACTTAGGAGTTTAATTGTGGTCGCCATGGAGTGGCCAGTCCCTTGGTGAGGCATAAACAAACATCCTTAAAAGAGAAAGCAGATCTGCCGTGTCCACGGGAAGGTTTCCGCAGCCAATGGTCTTCCACCAACGTCTGTATGTGCGAATACCTTCACATGAGCATATTACAACAAAACTGACACTGGGGGACATCTGACAACATACAATAATAAAAATTTCCACAACAGCTCCTCCTCGTTGTCATATGCTCCCATGTGTCCCTTGTTGAATATTGATCTTCTTACACCTGGAAATGAATCAGTCCTTACAGTCCATAAAAAGGAAAACATGGCTTGACATGTAGACTCCATTCTTCAGGAGGGATGACTTAGAGGACATGAAGGCCGGTCGGTCTGGGATCCTCTGTGTCTTGTACTTGGGTTGGGCATCAGGGCTTCGTTATCTGCTCAGGCTCTGTTCACACGTCCAATCAGGCAACAGTAGCACCTCATCACGGCATATAGAAGGAATAGAAACAAAAATAACTTGGAGTATATTATACCCCTAATTCCTTCAACTATGATCCGCTGCAAAATAAAAAAAAAAAAAAAAAAAAAGAAATCCCCAAAGATTCCCAGACCCTTAAAAAGGCTTCAACCTTCACTAGCTATAGCTCTGGCTTTGCCTTGCAGGGATCTAAACCTTATCCATATGGGCCTGAACTTTGTCACTAGTATCCCTGATCCAGGTATAACAATCTTTACCTATGAATTCCCAGAACCCCCTTGGACTGTGGGAATTTCCTTGTAGCTTCAACAGTTACATGAAACATCCCATCCTCAATGGATGAGAAATTGTTCAATCGTTTCAAAAGCTCAAGCCCCCACCTTGTACAAGCAGGAAACCATGCCCAGACCTGGTCGAGATTGGTGAACAATTTCCCTCTAGCTGTCCCTGTCATTCTTACCTTCTCTCGCGCCATCAGATCCTCACGATCGGCCGCGACATAAGATGCTCAGACGAGTTTCACCAGCACACATGAACCTCTTGCATTAGGGGAATTACCTTATAAGCTGTAGATCCACATTAATACCAAATTAAAGTTGAAGCACACTTGTGGGCTACCTAGTTGTCCTGATACCAAAGCTGGCAAGAACCAGAGCTATTGTTAAAATTATAATTCATTTTACCGTCTAGAAATGTATTGTTAAGTTCTATTGACAAGTGTCTGTTTGGACTAGTTTGTCAAAACTCCTCATACCAATATGAACATCACATATAACATGTACCGCCATCATCGCTGGGGCACTAGAGCTTGGTGGAGACTCAGAGTAGACCCAACCATGTGTCCTGTTCACTTTCTTAGTTAGTTGAAAAATACACTTAATAAATATAAATAAACAAAGATACTCCTTCCTTTGGTGTAGTTGAGCAGCTTCTTGCAGTGGCTGGCCTGGGCTCGTCCCTCAAGCTTATTTACAATGACCCAGTCACCTGGTTAGAAAGAATGTAAACTGTTTTTTGCGTCAGGGTCCAGGAGGGACTCCTGAACCCTGTGGTGGACCTTTTGAAGTTCATGTTACAGTGACTGCACCCACCTCATCAGCTGAGAATGTAGGTGACAGCTACTGAGGAAAGTACAACTCTGGTTTTTGCAT
This sequence comes from Aquarana catesbeiana, assembly GCF_042186555.1. Classification (NCBI taxonomy): domain Eukaryota; kingdom Metazoa; phylum Chordata; class Amphibia; order Anura; family Ranidae; genus Aquarana; species Aquarana catesbeiana. The sequence continues at coordinate 490,355,777 of NC_133327.1, forward strand.
ATGGCAATAACCCAGATATGTGGGACCTTCTTACCATCTGCGGTGTAATACCTGGAACTGTTGACAAAAAGGTTCATATGGGAGCGTTCTTCACCAGGCTGTTGATTCAAATTCCATCAAAGGAAGAAAGAAGTGGAACCTGTCATTCCTACTAGGTCACAAACTTGGCTAGAATTAGAGCGCTTAGTATTACTGGTTTGAAAATTGTCACTCACCACCATCAACCCCCCCTTTTCCTCCTCATTACAAACTGGAGGAAGACACGCAGGGTTTAGAGTGGTGCAGAATAAAAAACAATTAAAACAGTGAAACAGCCTATGGAACACTTAGGGGTGTATTTATACATGTGTACAGCTACATCTACATACACCTACTTTCTATGTACACACATTTTCAGAAACTCCTTGGACCTGAAAAGATACTTATAAACAAAAGTTATTACTCTATCCTTCATATTTAACCTGCAAAGAATGATAAACAATACATTTGTGTACATTGGTAAATTGTCATTGACATTCCTCAAAACCGACAATAACTAAACCCTCTGTAACCCTTAATTTCACGTTTATACTAAAATACAACACCTGCGACACGTAAGAGGGCTGTCGCGGTAGGTTCAAACATACTCTTGTTACTACATGCAAACAATGAGAAGAACAAAAAACATGAGACAAACATTTAGATACAAATGTGGGGGAGATATTTCATAGTTACCAAAACAAAAATGAAAAAACAAAACAACCAGATGGAATGCTACCTTCACTCTTTTAGCGATAGAAAAAAATACAATGGGAAAAACACAAGAGCATTTCGAAATCTTTGCATGGACCTGCGCACACAAAGTCCAAAAACAGGCATGAGAATTTTTAAAACACACAAACGTGTACTACACATCCATCAACTCACTCATTAAAGATTTCTGAAGCCACAGCTGAACTACAAGGTATTTTTATTCTGAGGGTCTCGTATCTCCAGACATCAGGCATCCAGACATCAAAAGTACCTTGCAAAGGAATACACCTTACTGTACCCTCTGACCATATCTGCCAAACTTTAAAGCCGCGTACACACGGGCGGACTTTGACCGGACTGGTCCGACGGACCGAGTCCGGAGGACAATCTGAACGTGTGTGGGCTTCATCGGACCTTCAGCGGACTTTTCCAGTCGAAAATCTGACAGACTTTAGATTTGGAACATGCTTCAAATCTTTACATCGTAACTCTGCCAGACCCAGAAATCCGCTCGTCTGTATGCTAGTCTGCTGGACAAAAACCGACGCTAGGGCAGCTATTGGCTACTGGCTATCAACTTCCTTATTTTAGTCCGCTGTACGTCATCTCGTACGAATCTGTCAGACTTTGGTGTGATCATGTGTAGGCAAGTCCGTTCGTTAAAAAGTCCATTGGAAGTCTGTCAAAAGTCTGTCGGACCAGGCCTGTCGAAGAGTCCGCCCGTGTGTACACGGCATTAAGTATCTAATGGCTTTAGCCCCATACTCAGATTTCATGTATTGCGCAGCTGTCTGACTGGGGTGCATGGACGACCTATTGCCCATGATGATTTGAATCGCTTTTCTGGTGAACTCTGCATCCAGAGAACCCTGCACTTTACTTTCGGAGCGGTTATTGTTTGCGCCTTTATCACTATAACTGACCCCCGCTTCCTGATTATTGTACAAGGCCTGAGCGGGGCTGCTAGCCTACTACTCGCGTTTAGGCTAATACTATCGCGCACTGGAATTCCGATTATCATACACAGCCCGACCGGTCTCACGATATACAGCCTTCTAAACGGGTTTGTCTGACAACTACAAAACACCATGAAAATCCTCCACTATTCAAAACAATCTTATGGCTTCTCTCTGTACCTAGATGTTACAATAATAATTTGGATGCCTCTGTTTGCTCTCTACCCAAAACTGTATTACAGTATAAACCTTATTTAAATGTAAAAATCAAAATGATTTTGTCCTTCCAAACACAAGTCAAAAGACCGCAAGCTCCTTCCACCAACTTCCTGTTGCACACCTGAACAGGAAGAGGGAGGGGAAGGGAAAGCCTTGAATAGCTTCATATTATGTCTACCAAGACATTAAAAAAAATCTATGGCTAACATCATATATACTTCAACAATTTAAAAAACTTTTGTCCAGGAAAGGATGGAACAAACCCCCATATTGCAAATGGGAGGGAATCCCCCTTGACTCAAATATCCCCTGGGCAGTCAAACCACAAGTTTTGAGACCGAAATACCACACAACAGCGCAACAAAAACTCCTGCAAAAAGATGGCTCAAGGAGTTCAACCAAAGTCTTTCTTTTCTATCTTTTCTACTGCAGGCTATAAACAATTGAAAATAAAAATAACACACACACACCACTAAAAGTGCAAAAACTCAGTTAAAGCTAGTAAATTCAGTGCAAAGTAGAGATTTCATAAAAAAAAAACAAAATTCAATACATAAAAAACGCAACAGTTTCACTGAAAAGTATGTAAAAAGTACATAAACAGCCAATTAAATTCACTCAAAAGGGAATGGTGCCCAGAGACAAGATGCCCAGACCGAATTGGAGCAGCTTCCACTCTGGGATGACCCACAGGCCAAATAGCACAAAATCCTTAAACTGCGCCTCTCAAAATGGCCGACAACAAAAGGACCGCATGGTGACAACAACAAAAGAAAAGGGCAGACAAAATGAAAGCCAGGCCACAACAAAATGGTGCCATTAACACATGAAATGTAGTTGTTGATCAAGGATTTCTTCACTAGAAACATAAACTTCTCCCCACAAAATTACGCATTTGTGACCAAATGAACACTTACAAACATTTTAGGCTACATACCACTAGGGACCTTGGCACACAACAACGTTACATAAAACACAATAACACGGCTCAAACATACACTCGTTTCCAAACAAAGTTCATACACTTATTCTGCCATCAGCAACCCATAGGAACAAGACATTTCAGCAGTGATGCTTGCATGCATGATCTTTTCATCTCAAAACAAAAAGAGCTCTTCCCCCATGCTATTATCCACAGGGAGTAGCCAACAGTTCCCCATGCAATTACCTAGAAACCTGAGACCATCCACAGGGTGTAGCCCATTCAAGAAACAGCTCCTATTGTAGGTGACGTCCCAACAATGCATGGCCGCTTTAATATGCGGCAGGCATTTTCAACTTAAAACCAAACTCTTTACTTAAAAATATTTTTACACTTATGGGGACATGTGTCTTGGTCCCATACAAAAGGTAAAAATCACAATTCATCCATTTCTATTTCTCATATACATCACAAACATATTACACATAACTTTGTTCTGAGAGTTGGAAAGTCAACAGAAAAAACATAAGGTTCTTTGCCTGGCAGATCTTACCCATACAGCGGCAGAGAATTAAGAACAGCAAAATGTTCAAAAAACTTGAAGTATGGTTGTCTTACCATAGGCTGGCCTTTGCTGGTCTGGTTCTAGATGTCTCTTCCCCCTCGAGGTCCGCTGAATTAGGAAGATCTGTTGGCTTGCTTTTTGGCCCGCCAAAACTGTCTGGGAAAGTACAAATACAGCTCTCTCATATAATGCTGGGAAAGTGTGCTTTGTATATCTCAGTAACACAAACAGAGATGCTGGTATCACGTTGAGCTCAGCCGAATCCTCAAGAGAATAGCCAGGCTCCTTTTATTTATACTAAAAACATGGATAACAAAAGAAGGTGGTAGGTTCAGAATCAGCCAATCAGACACTTGTATTCATTCAAAAGAACCAATCACATACATGTATATATTCAAATAGAAATGCAGTAGGGACGTGTGCAGATGGTGGTGTGCAGAGCCATGCGGCAAGCACATGGCTCTGAACACGATCATGTGCAAATTTCCACGGCTACCCATGACGCGAGGCATACCCTATCATGGCTCAGTAGACCATAATTTTGTATGGTTGTGCTATGGTTCCCATGTACGCAGATCTGCTTACTGAGGAGTTTAAATGTGGTCGCCATGGAGTGGCCAGTCCCTTGGTGAGGCATAAACAAACATCCTTAAAAGAGAAAGCAAATCTGCCGTGTCCACAGGAAGGTTTACGCAGCCAATGGTCTTCCACCAATGTCTGTATGTGCGAATACCCTGACATGAGCGTATTACAGCAAAACTGACACTGGGGGACATCTGACAACATACATTAATAAAAATTTCCACAACAAGCACCTACCCAAGTAGAGGGTGCTACACACGGAATGGGAAGTTTGCCAAATATTGAGAGTGCTTCCCTGTGCCAAAGTGTCTATGCCTTACAAAGGGGTGGACATGACAGCTGCTGTGGCAAATGGAGAGTCTACAAAGCCACCAGCAGTTGAGGGTGCATTGGCTGATGTGGAAGTTAACCCCCTCCAGTCATAAGGACCGGATAAGGGCGCATGCATGGCAGAGGTTTTGTCCACAGCCCAACAGATGAGTAATGTTGAGAGTCAGAATGATAGTGTACTTGATAATGATTTGGAAGAGTTCGGTGTTACTGAAAACGAGAGGATAAGTATGACACATGCATTTGGCAGTACTCAAGGGGAGTCACAAGTTGTATCAGATATCTCTGAAGTGGAGGTCTCTTTAAATGTCTCTGCCTCTCAAGCCTTAGCGAATGAGCCCCTCTACATCGCTAGTAAGGGAAGAGTCCCTAAAGTTCTGTGATGAGAGGCCTGGTACTGCGTAGTACCAATCAGTGGAGACAGGTTGTACAGGCGATGTTAAGCAATGTTGGTCAAAATTTGTATTGGTTACTGCAACTGCTGGTAACGTGTATAGAAAGTGCTTCCAGCAGCTGTTTTGTGCAGAAGGCGCTCAGGAGAAGTGAAATAATGGCTTCCTGGCAGCGGAGCCCTCCTTTACATCATGTGTCCCCCAGCAGCAGAGCCCTCCTTACCGATCTGTGTCCCTCAGTAACAGAGCCCTCCTTACTTCAGTGTCCCCAGCAGCTGGCCGCAGCGGAGCCCTGCTTACAGAGCGATCTGTGTCACCAAGCAACAGAGCCCTCCTTACTTCAGTGTCCCTGGCAGCAGCAGCGGAGCCCTCCTTACAGAGCGATCTGTGTCCCCCAGCAGCTACAGTTCCCGGCTTTCTCATGTGTTTGTTCAGTGGAGAGGGGAGAAGCTGATTGGCTGCCCCTCCCCTCTCCACTGAACACAAGGGGAAATAATCCTCGTGATGGCAGCCATCTTTTTGTAGCCCGCTGGCCATTTTTTCCTAAAATATTCCCGATTTTCCCAGGACAAAGCAAAATCCCAGGAAATTAGTCGGGATGAGCTCTGATCGGGACGAGGATCCCAAAATCGGGATTTTCCCTGGAAAAATCGGGACTGTTGGCAAGTATGGAAAGCCCTGAAAACTGTTTCTGTATCACTGAGCTAAGAAACCCGGGAATGTCACAACATTCACAGCATGTGCATTACCTAGTATTTTCATAAATTAATAAAATACACAGACACCTTAAAGTGGAGCTTTAGTCAGAAAATTAAGTCCTGCTAGATTACTTCAGGTTGGCTCCTTTTGCAGGTAAAGCCATGTAAAACATTAAAAAGAAGTGCCTATACTGTTTAAAATCCAATAATATACTGTCTCTGCAAATGCTCAGTTGCTATCCATTTTTAGGCACTGCTGAGTTTGCATAGACCGGGGCTTTGGGCTTCAGCAAAATGGCAGCCTCCAGCCATGGGCGTCCACGGGTAGGGGCAAGGGGGGGGGGGGGGCGAGTGACCCCCCCCCTGGAATTGGCAAGGGTCTGCCTTGGCCGCACCTGTAGGTGTGCTGGCTCTCTGGGTTTGTACGAGTTGGCTCCACAGTTGATTCAGATCAGTGTCACTGAGCTTACAGAGCTCTTTACTGCCACCTATGGCTTATGGCTGCTGCCTGTATGTGCGCCCTTCGTGTTTGCTTTGCTGCTTGTTGTATTTTCACAGGGACGTGTGGAAACAGGACTTGGGAGAAGGAAGACCACCTTACAAGTGAGGGCTGTGAGTACAAGTGAAGGGAGGAGGCTGTTTGTGTATGGGGGGGTATGATCAGTGAAGGAGGGTGCTAGATACTGTATAGGAAAGATCATATCATCTGTCCTGTCTACAGCTATCTAAACCCATCTTCCTTCCTGTATTCCTCCATCACTGACTGCAGAAATACATCATCTGTCCTGTATATATAGCTGTATACAGGACAGATGATGTATATCTGCACAATGATGATGGAGGAAGGTCTCTATATACAGGAAGGAAGGTGGGTACATACAGATAGCTGTATATACCCACTTTCCTTCCTGTATATAGAGACCTTCCTCCATCATCACTGTGCAGATATACATCATCTGTCCAGTATACAGCTATATACACACACACACCTACCTTCTTGTATATATTATTACAATCCACCCCCTATATATACACACACACGTACTGTACCGGCCATATTTGATGGGCACAATGAGACTGCAATTGATGGGCACATGCCTGCGTTTTATGTGATAATGACTAAGCCCCTCCCCTTCATGACATTGTCAAAAAGGGGTGGAGCATGGGTAATATAAAATGATGCCCCTCCCCCTGAAAAAAGTTCTGCGGACGCCCATGCCTCCAGCAAAAAGAAACACTGCTGGAGGTAATTTGCAGCACACATTAAGCTTGGTAGCATAGTTATTAATGTGGAATGTATGTTCCTTGCTAAAGAATATTATTTTTTATCAAGTTGTTATGGGTAAAGTTTCACTTTAAATTAGGTTCAAAGCTGCCGAAAGGTCACAGCACTTTTAGTAAAGCTAAACTAAGTGTAGCACCCTCTAGTTAGTTAGTGAGAGAGAGTTTTTTTTCTCTCTGTGCAGTGTAGGTAAATTGTCAGGCTTGGCTAGCAGCCAAGCCTGTGGGTTTTTCTGGGTCAGGGTTTGAGTGACTCCAGGAGGCTGGTATGACTCACAGGCAGCATCTTTGAGGTCTCCCCCTACTTCTAGCAACTTGGAGAAGATTCTGGAAGGATGTGAGTGGATGTGAGGAGGAGCTGCCTGGAGTATTCTGAGGGCCCTGACTAATCCCCAACAGATTGGTTGGCAGGGGGCAGGCCCCCTCAAATACAGGGTCAGCCCAGCTGAGCGCAGTGGAGTTTGGGTGGAAGATGGAGATGGAGTGTCTCTTGAGGGGGAGGTGACCTTGGGCCTGGGTTCGGGTGCAGAAGGGACAATCTTCATGACACACACAGAGGTGACAAGGAAGCAAAGTTGAGGACAGCAGGAGAACACTGCCAGGCAAATCTCCAGGGAAGAAGAAAGCCATGAGGGCCGGTGAGTGTACAGTCAGAGGACTGAGAGGCATGCCTGAGAGGACTGGATGCAAGCAGTCTGGGATGGATGCAGAGTGAGTCTGGAAGGACTGTTGAGTTTTAGCCAGGAGGCCTAGTGAAAGGGGCAGCTGCAGCCAGGCAGACTGGCAGTGACTGAAGAGGTGGTGCTGGGATCAGTAGCCACAGGAGTATGACAGCTGAGCACTGGGACTTCTTTTTGCTACCGAAGTGGCCCACAGTCCCTGCATGCAAAGGACATTTGCTATAGGACTGATTGATATCAGACCATCCATACAGTGCCAGCTGGTCCTGGGAGTTGTTGTTCTACAAGCAAGATTGTGCTGGAGGCAGAAGGAGAAGTGTATTTACGGGCTGTATATAGTATTGTGTCCCTGAAGAGTATCGCTATTTAATCAAGTGAGCGTCACTTAATACCTTAAAACCTATCCAATTTCAATTCCCCTAATAAAATACATTGAGGATACAAAATAAGGTAGTACTGAGTATTACCAGGGAGGTGGACTTTTTAGGCTAAGAACCAGTGGAGAAGATATAGCAGTATAAAAAATATACATTTATTGAAAAATACAATATCTAAAAAACTATGACAATTGTAACATATAGCATCTATGATTATTGTGCAGTGAGCCCTTGTATGTCTACGCATTTCACCGTTAGGCTTCCTCAGGACACGGCCAAGGTTAACAGATGAGACAGAGAAGGAAATATGTCTATCTAGAATGAGATATAATGTCATTAGACACACACAACTAACACATAAACAAACTGTTAATAATAAAAGTCATGCGCTAAGCAACTGCGAGCATAGGAAAGAACACTAAGCCGGTGCCTTAAATTGGAATGCAAAATTACGCAAGTCACGGTAGCATGAGAAAGTTCAATCAGCAGTAAGAAAGCTGAAATGAAAGCAAATGTAACCAGCGTTAATCAGCAAGAATATGCATTTGGGCAGAGAAAACTTTATAGGTTTGTTAAAGAATGAGACTTACTATATTAGATATAGCTAAATATCTCAGCAGGGGCATGTAAACAATATTCCTAATTAAGGGAGCAGCCATTAGAGGGAGGAGGGCCAACACCGGATTCACCACTTAGATCCTGGATTTAGTATCAGCAATGCTGAAGGCTCAATACAATCCCATCACTGCATCTATAAGCATATAATGACAGATTAAGCTAAATATAGTAATCTCATGTAGAAATTTTACTGCAGCAATGGTGATAGCATATAGGGCATTTGATGCAGCAAGGGCCCAGTGATAGTATATGGCTAAGTACTTACATTCAGGATACAAATAATCCAGCATGCCCCTAGGAGACAGCAATACACTGCACACAGGACTAGCAGCAGCTGACAGATATTTATATCCTTAATCAGTCACAGCTGATCCTGAGAACTAGCATCATGTGATTCCAGGATAGCAGATTGAATTATGGGGATTGTTGGCCAACAGCAACAAAGCTTTCTGCACATATGCAGGAAGATATCCCGAAAAAAAAAAAAAAAATCGTATCTGTGAAGAGAGCTGAACGAGTACAGCGTCTGAGCGAGAAGACCTCGCACATACGCCGGCTCTTAGTGCATTGTGGGCATTGTAGGATAGTGCCTCTGTCCATTACTAGACTTTTGATCTGTATTGAAATAGACGGATTGCCAGTGTTGCAGTGACATGGCTATCTAGAAAACGCATGAACCTCCAGAACTCTGCGCAATCATTGTTGTCTCAGCTGTGATTAGCAAAGCTCAGCAGGTGCTAAACAGTAAAAAATCTCTTTAAAAAATACTGTGATCAGTATGCTACCCCAGACATACATATCTGAGGAGCTGCATACTTGAAAGTAGATGAACAGCAGGTACTCAGCTTCAGATATTCCATCAATATCGCTCACAGGTGGCCAGCGCATGATACATCATAAAAACAGAACAAAGATGCATATAACACAGTATATAAACAAAATGATACACATATATATTAGAACAATGTCTAGACCATGCGTGAATTCTCCAAATCACATTCAGTTTATGATTAATGCTCATTATGCGTACATGACATTATATCGGTATATATGTCGATATCTCCACTCAAATCATCTACCAAATCTTACAAATGATACAAATACGGACTAAGTCTGTTTAACATATGTTACCTTATCAAAAAGGAACAGAAAGCGGAAAAGGAGGGATGGGGGGGAAATAGGAAAGCAATTGAGGAGGGATACACAAGAGCTGCAAGTGAAGCAAATCGCATGGTACAACATAGGATGACCGTATTAGAGAAAGGGTTTGAAACTGATCATGTCATTCATGCCTGGATAGACCGTGGCTCGTAACTTATGTATCCATTGCGTTTCACACTGGAGTACTTTTTTTATCAAAATCAATGGCTCCCACTTCCTCCAGGTACAGGGGGTCGCTATGGGCACATGTTGTGCACCCTCCTATGCGAACCTGTACCTGGGGGGGTGGGAGCGGGACCTATTTGCCAATGATAGACACTCAAATCTTTTTGCCTATGTGCTGCGGTGGTTCTGCTACACAGATGACATCTTGTTACTATGGGCGGGACCACCAGCAGCACTAGAGGAATTTATGGTTGTTCTAAGTCAGAATGACTACAACCTGAAATTCACCATGCAGTTCAGCCCTTCTACAATTACATATCTAGACATTACTATCAAAATTAATCAGGAGGGCCAAATAAATACATCACTGTTTCGAAAACCCACAGCGGGGAACACAATACTACACGCGCGGAGTGCGCACCCACGCCCTCTAGTCCAGAGTATTCCGTTTAGTCAGTACATACGTTTAAAACGCAACTGCTCAACGGATGCTGACTTCAAATATGAAGCAGACCTTCTTTATCAGCGTCTCTTAGCGAGAGGATACACCAAAACCACTCTCAAAAAAGCTTTTAAAAAAAGCTATAACCAAACCGAGAAACGCCCTGCTGTTTCCGGAACCAAATCAAACTAATTCAGAGGTAGTTAGGTTCATCACAACCTATTCTGACCTACATCAAACCATACGTTCAACTATCCAAAAACATTGGCACATTCTAACTACTGATCCCACCATCAGTAAGTATATAGGATCCCGCCCCGAGATTACTTTTCGGCGAGCAAGATCCATAAAAGACCGTCTAGTACGAAGTCACTATTGCAAAGCCACTGGTGCAACAGAATCCCCTGTCGGCCTCTTTAAATGTGGCAAATGCGACTTTTGCGATTTGCTACTGACAGGACCTTCGGTTCCTCTCCCAAATGGATACACACACGTCCTACGGCACCACATCACATGTCAAACTCAAGGAGTTATTTACATCATCTTTTGTCCATGTGGAGCCTTCTATGTGGGCAAAACCATTAGGCCCTTCTGGAGAAGAATTAAAGACCACGTATACTATGCTACAAATGGTCTTTTAAACACCACAATGGGTTATCACATAGCCTTCAAGCATATGTATGAACCCGTGATGTTTAAATTTGCAGCTCTTGACATTGTCTACGCAGACCCCCGTGGGGGCGATTTTGATAAAAAAGTACTCCAGCGTGAAACGCAATGGATACATAAGTTACGAGCCACGGTCTATCCAGGCATGAATGACATGATCAGTTTCAAACCCTTTCTCTAATACGGTCATCCTATGTTGTACCATGCAATTTGCTTCACTTGCAGCTCTTGTGTATCCCTCCTCAATTGCTTTCCTATTCCCCCCCTCCCCCATCCCCCCTTTTCCCCTTTCTGTTCCTTTTCGATAAGGTAACATATGATAAACAGACTTAGTCCATATTTGTATCATTTGTAAGATTTGGTAGATGATTTTAATGGAGATATCGACATATATACCGATATAATGTCACGTACGCATAATGAGCATTAATCATAAACTGAATATGACTTGGAGAATTCACGCATGGTCTAGACATTGTTCTAATATATATATGTGTATCATTTTGTTTATATACTGTGTTATATGCATCTTTGTTCTGTTTTTATGATGTATCATGCGCTGGCCACCTGTGAACGATATTGATGGAATATCTGAAGCTGAGTACCTGCTGTTCATCTACTTTCAAGTATGCAGCTCCTCAGATATGTATGTCTGGGGTAGCATACTGATCACGGTATTTTTTGAAGAGATTTTTTACTGTTTAGCACCTGCTGAGCTTTGCTAACCATAGCGGAGACAACAATGATTGCGCAGAGTTCTGGAGGTTCATGCTTTTTCTAGATAGCGATGTCACTGCAACACTGGCAATCCGCCTATTTCAATACAGATCGAAAGTCTAGTAATGGACAGAGGCACTATCCTACAATGCCCACAATGCACTAAGAGCCGGCGTATGTGCGAGGTCTTCTTGCTCGGACGCTGTACTCGTTCAGCTCTCTTCACAGATAGGATTTTTTTTATTTTTTTTGGGATATCTTCCTGCATATGTGCAGAAAGCTTTGTTGCTGTTGGCCTAAAATCCCCATAATTCAATCTGCTATCCTGGAATCACATGATGCTAGTTCTCAGGATCAGCTGTGACTGATCAAGGATATAAATATCTGTCAGCTGCTGCTAGTCCTGTGTGCAGTGTATTGCTGTCTCCCAGGGGCACGCTGGATTAGTTGTATCCTGAATGTAAGTACTTAGCCATATACTATCACTTGGCCCTTGCTGCATCAAACGCCCTATATGCTATCACCATTGCTGCAGTAAAATTTCTACATGAGTGTCACGGAACGTCCCACACTCCGCTTGAGTGCTTCCGTCAGTATACCGCTTCCTAAGTTCTGGAACACGAGTCCAATGGATCTGGCTATAGGAACCCCCAAGAACTAGACAACACCAGTCTTGGAGTACATCAGAACTACTCTTTATTTGAGATCTCCCACACATTTATACACCAGGATGACTCAAAGCTAACCTAATTAACATGAGCTCCAATAGGAGTCGTCCCGTCTCCTACATTGTATAGAGGACAATGTGATCAGCTCATTCAATTTACACACATTACCATAAACATCAACACAGGGTTAATTAGAACAAACAACAATGAGTTGAATGCCCTTAGAACCTAGACTAAACTTATTTACATTAAACACATTATAGCTGACATCAGACAGGTGAGTGGAGTTGATGACATTAGCATCTCCTCACAGTATGTGTCCCAACAGTATAATTCAGTCTTATCATTCTAATATGGCATATAACGGGTTCCAGAGTCTGTGTGTTTTGGGGGGACATGGAGCTGAATCCAACGTAACACCAACCCCAGGGTCCCCAGGCATACAGCTCACAGAGAGCACCATTCCCCCAAATGCTAGGGCCCATAATCAAAAGGCAACAGGCTTGCATACAGTCCTCTCCAACAGCCTCTGTCCCGGCTAGGTCTGTGACATTTCTCCCCTTTCGGCAGGAGACTAACACAGGAGGAGACCCCAGACGGGTTGACTCCGAAGTTAGTCCATAGTTCCAGTCCTCTACTGCCTGTACCCACACAGTACCCCAAACAAATTGTTCCAAACAGAGTATTACTCACCCAGCCAACCTCTGCCTCTCTCAGAGAACATATCTGCCGCTGGGGAGAGGCCTGGACTGGCTCTTCTCCCTGGAATCTTTTCTGCCGCTGGAGAGAAGACAGGGTGTCTGGGCTCACTCTGTCATGCTGTTGGGGATCGGGGCCGACTGCCCACCATCCCTGGAGTATACAGGTGGAGACTGAAGTCCCATCCACCTTCACAGGAAATCCATCCTCTGTTAGTTGAGGGCAGAGTCCAGCAGTCCTCGGCCCTGTTGCCAGCCCTTCTGCTGGAAACCCCACACCATCTGTTCCGGCTAACTGTTGGAGAGGGAGGCCGACTGCCCCGCCTCCCTGGAACTCTGTAGTTGTTGCCGGTGCTGGGCAGAGGTTGGTAGCACTCTGCCCTGTTGCCAGCACTTCTGCTGGGGACTCCGCATCCTCTGCTCCGGCTAACTGTTGGGGCAGGAGGCTGGCTTCCTCCACTCCCAAACTGTGTAGCTGCCATTGGGGAGGTGAGCCGGCTGCTTCCTTTTCCATTCCCTCATCTGGCTGCTGGGACGACATGTCGATGGTACTGTCTCCCAGGTACACGGATCTTTGCTGGGGAGGAAAGCCCACTTCCTCCACCCTGGCCAACTGTTGGGGAGGGACAACACACACCTCCTCTCCCTTCTCCCCCCGTATCTGCTGCTGGGAAGTGATTGCCATCTTCTCAGCCTGAGCCTCCACAATTGCTGCAGGTGTGGGGCAGAGGTCTTGGACCCTCTGTCCGGTTGCCAGCACTTCTGCTGGGGGTTTGCCAGGTGGTTCCTCCTCTACAGAAACGTCTATTAAATCCCCAGTCTCTGGAATTGGTAAAAGTGTGGGACAGAGGTCTTGGACCCTCTGTTCAGTTACCAGATCTTCAGCTGGAGAAGTTTGTTTTAACTCCATAGATGCTGCTGGCAGAAAATCACATGTCCCTGTCAGTGTTGTGGGAGAAAGGCCGACTACCTCTTCTCTCAGGAAGGCTGAAGCCACTGTTGGTGCTGGGCAGAACACAGTGAACTTTGGCCCTGATAGCAGCTCTTCTGCTGGAGGCTCATCAGGTTGTTCTTCCTCAGCAGAAAAGTCTATCAAATCCCATGTCTCTGCAACTGATGTCTGGGGATAGAGGTTCACCATCTCCTGTCCATGGAACCCAGAAGATGCTATCATTTCTGGGCAGAGGTTAGCAGAGCTCTGCCCTGTTGTCAGCACTTCAGGTTTGGGGACGGCAATCTCCGGATTTTCCACTGCAGATTCTCTGGCATGCTGCTGGACAGGCACATTCCTCCATCGAAGATCATCCCATGCAGAAACAGGATCATCAAGGTCAGTCAGCACTTGCTGCATCCGCCATAAGACCTCCGCCTCCATAGCTGTGGGGGCAGGTTGGCAAAGCACACTATTGCTCTGCCACATTGCCGACTCTTCAGCCAGGATTTCAGGGTTGTCAGCTGGTATTTCCTGATAGTCCCAGGCAAAGGGAGCCCAGCCCTGGCACTGAGCAATGTCTAGCAGCCGTCTGTAGGCGATCTCTAGCTCCCATTCCTGAAAGGCCAGAAACTCCAAATCTTCCTGTGCCCAGTGCACTTCCGAAATGTTCAGTAGCCCTTCTCTGAAATCCATGATTTCGTCCACCCGCCGCTCCAAATCACTCCCAAAGTTAGGGTCCCCTGTCAGCTTCACAAACAACAGTCCCAAGCCGCCGTAGCTTAAGCCTTCCGTTGGGCTGTCATCTGCTATCCAGGGACATGCTTGGGATACATGCCACCGGAGGGCTCTGTAGCTCTCATCCAGCTTTATCTCTACCCAGACCAGCCTGCTTAATTCAGCTGTCTGCTTCTTGTGTGTTTTTTCTCCCAAAAACCGCACCCGCAGTCCGTACTGCGACCAGTACCTTTCCTCGATGGAGGGGAGAACTTTTCCCTGGTGTCGCTGCTCACGGGCTAGCGCTTCCTTCCAGAGTTTGCAGCGAATAGAATCACACCATCCCAACAGGACCTGCTCCGATACTGGTCCTCTGTGCTGTATCTGCATCTCTCGCAACCTCCTTCTGAATTCCTCATCCATGGCGGCTGGTATCTGTACCTCTCCTCTCCTGCTATCTGGACCTTGGATCCAGATGGAAGTTTGGATGTCCCAGACTGCAGGAAGCTTTCCCGCTGCTTGCCACCAATGTCACGGAACGTCCCACACTCCGCTTGAGTGCTTCCGTCAGTATACCGCTTTCTAAGTTCTGGAACACGAGTCCAATGGATCTGGCTATAGGAACCCCCAAGAACTAGACAACACCAGTCTTGGAGTACATCAGAACTACTCTTTATTTGAGATCTCCCACACATTTATACACCAGGATGACTCAAAGCTAACCTAATTAACATGAGCTCCAATAGGAGTCGTCCCGTCTCCTACATTGTATAGAGGACAATGTGATCAGCTCATTCAATTTACACACATTACCATAAACATCAAAGGGTTAATTAGAACAAACAACAATGAGTTGAATACCCTTAGAACCTAGACTAAACTTATTTACATTAAACACATTATAGCTGACATCAGACAGGTGAGTGGAGTTGATGACATTAGCATCTCCTCACAGTATGTGTCCCAACAGTATAATTCAGTCTTATCATTCTAATATGGCATATAACGGGTTCCAGAGTCTGTGTGTTTTGGGGGGACATGGAGCTGAATCCAACGTAACACCAACCCCAGGGTCCCCAGGCATACAGCTCACAGAGAGCACCATTCCCCCAAATGCTAGGGCCCATAATCAAAAGGCAACAGGCTTGCATACAGTCCTCTCCAACAGCCTCTGTCCCGGCTAGGTCTGTGACAATGAGATTACTATATTTAGCTTAATCTGTCATTATATGCTTATAGATGCAGCGATGGGATTGTATAGAGCCTTCAGCATTGCTGATACTAAATCCAGGATCTAAGTGGTGAATCCGGTGTTGGCCCTCCTCCCTCTAATGGCTGCTCCCTTAATTAGGAATATTGTTTACATGCCCCTGCTGAGATATTTAGCTATATCTAATATAGTAAGTCTCATTCTTTAACAAACCTATAAAGTTTTCTCTGCGCAAATGCATAATCTTGCTGATTAACGCTGGTTGCATTTGCTTTCATTTCAGCTTTCTTACTGCTGATTGAACTTTCTCATGCTACCGTGACTTGCATAATTTTGCATTCCAATTTAAGGTACTGGCTTGGTGTTCTTTCCTATGCTCGCAGTTGCTTAGCGCATGATTTTTATCGTTAACAGTTTGTTTATGTGTTAGTTGTGTGTGTCTAATGACATTATATCTCATTCTAGATAGAGACATATTTCCTTCTCTGTCTCATCTGTGAACCTTGGCCGTGTCCTGAGGAAGCCTAACGGTGAAACACGTAGACATACAAGGGCTCACTGCACAATAATCATAGATGCTATATGTTACAATTGTCATTGTTTTTTAGATATTGTATTTTTCAATAAATTTATATTTTTTATACTGCTATATCTTCTCCACTGGTTCTTAGCCTAAAAAGTCTGCCTCCCTGGTAATACTCAGTACTACCTTATTTTGTACCCTCAATGATTTATGGACGTGGCTTATTTTTGGTGCACTTTCCTCCTTTTTTTTTTTTTTGTGCCTAATAAAATACAAAAACAAAGCTGCAAGGACTGATTCTTGACTCCAGCATGATATGGAAAATTCTGTGTGCCTGGCTGTAGAGGGTGGGAGGTATTTCATTCACCAGCGGCTCCTGTGGGGTAGTGCTACCTTTCCATCATTTGTGTTAGAAAAAAAAATCTACCTTTTCTCTGAAGCATGATCCACATGCAGTGGCGTCCGCTCCATAAGGGGCGCAAGGGCGCCCCCCTCATCTATCCGTTCGGCCCCCTGATCTATATACAGGGTGCCGGACTATGGATACCGGGGGGGGGGGGTTTGAAGCACGTGATTAGAGCCACAGGCTCTAATAGGCGAATATAGGAGTGCGCACAGAGTGTGCCAGGTGCACCTAATCACCCTGTGTGACATCGCCTGCTACCAGATGCAGCTTGTCACTTGCCCCGTCGCCTGCCACCAGATGCAGCTTGTCACTTGCCCCGTCGCCTGCCACCAGATGCAGCTTGTCACTTGCCACGTCGCCTGCCATCAAATGCGGATTGTCACTTGCCATGTCACCTGCCACCAGATGCAACTTGTCACTTGCCAGGTCGCCTGCCACCAGATGCAGCTTGTCACTTGCCATCAGATGCAGCATGTCACCAGATGCCGCTTGTCAGCAGATGCAGCTCTTCACCATATGCAGCTTGTCACCAGATCTGCAGCATGTCACCATATGCAGCTTGTCACCAGATCTGTAGCATGTCACCATATGCAGCTTGTCATCAGATCTGTAGCATGATGTCACCCTATGCAGCATGATATAGGACGTTGCCTCAATATGGGTAGTAAAGAGAAATAGGGGCGGGTACCATCATCCTTGAAATTAGGATAGTGGAAAAGGGGGCATCAGGGGCTACTCCAAAATATTGCCCCACGACAACAAAAATGTTGTGGACTATCTCGTTACCCAGGGATTTAGACAAGGTAAATATAAAAAGTATAATTTTATTGAAGGAAGGACGTAGATAAAAAACATTAAGTACAACAATACATAAAATAGTTACTGCATACAGTTACAGATGGTTCAAAAAGGAACAGATAAACCACACTGGTATATGGGGAGTAAAGATGTAGGTCCAAATGTAATCCTCTACATGTTTCGCAACACAAGTTGCTTCTTCAGGAGTAATCGACCATAAACATCTTTAGAAAAATATAGTCTCATGGTTACATAATCACAAATAATGATAACAATAGAAAGAACAAAAAATACAAATATACAAAAATACAGTAAATAAGATAGTTTTGGAGTGTTATAGTCAGGCATAGCTAACCAGTGGAAGCCCATAGGGGGCACCAGATGGCACAATTTGAGGTACCCTAAAGGGGTAATCCCCCTGCGACGAACACGGGAGGCACTGGAAGGTGCATTAACTGAAATAACTATATCCTTCCTTCAATAAATTTATACTTTTTATATTTACATGTTGTGGACTATCTCGGTACCCAGGGATATCTCAATCCCTGGGTACCCGAGATAGTCCACAACATTTTTGTTGTCGTGGGGCAATATTTTGGAGTAGCCCAACACACCCTTTTCCACTATCCTAATATCAAGGATGATGGTACCCGTCCCTATTTCTCTTTACTACCCAGATTGGGGCAACATCCTATATCTCACTATATTGGGTGGATAATACACCCTGATCTTCGGATCTATTTCCCTTCCTTGCCTCCTCCCTTACAATATTATTATTTGATTTAACTCTTATGTATCAACAGTCTCCAGTCACCATAAACTCTCCCTCGCAATTCAATTAACCCTATTATTTTGGATATGTCCCAATAATATCATCTTTGTCATGGATGTTCTCGGTTCAGCATGGGTGGGATTCATGTCTACTATTCAAGCAAGTTGTCTGACATGCCAAAAAAAACGAAGATGACACTAAAGTTTTCCTGGATAGGATGTTTAATCTCCTAAAGAGGAAGTCCCATCTAGGTCCTCTAGGTCTCCGTATTCAAGTATTTAAACTATTAAAGATCCATCCCTTGATTTAAAAAAATCTTGGGAACATGTTCTTAGTCTCACACATTTCCAGACCTGATGATCTGTCCATTTGTGTGGGCCTTTCTTTATGAATCGATCAAGTCACTCAAGAAATAACAATGGCCCGATTTACCTTCAAATTTAACTAAAAAACAAATTTGGGCAATGACTAAACTCCAGAAACATACGGACTGGGTAATTAAACAATCTGACAAGGGTGGGAATATAGTACTTATGACACATCATCAATACCAGACTATGTGCATGGATGTCCTATATAATGCAACTTGGTATACACCCATCGATCATACCCTGATACAACAGTTTATTGCTGAATTTCGCAACTTGTGCATTGGAGCATTTTGGGAAGGCCTCATTGATGAGGACACTCTCAAATTTATTAATACTCAAACACCACGGTTACCGGCGTTTTACACGCTACACAAAACCCATAAAAGCCTTCAGGTACCACCCGGAAGACCCATAGTAGGCATAGGGTCTCTAACAGAAAATGCAAGTAAATTTGTAGACAAATTTCTAATGCCACATGTTTTGAGTTTACCGTCATACATTCGAGATACAACGGACTTGCTTTGACACATCGAGGGGGTCCAGGTCCCTCCGGACATCCTCCTCATGGCTATAGATGTCGAGGCTCTCTACTCGAGCATCCCCCACGGGCAGGGCATCCGGATGGTTGGTACTTTCTTGATGGAGCAAGATCATAATACATAGCCTCTCAATCAGTTTACTTTGAAACTATTGCAGTTTATCCTGACCAAAAACTATTTTACATACATGGACTAGATCTACTTACAAACACAGGGAGTGGCCATGGGCACTTCCTGTGCACCCTCCTATGCCAACCTTTATTTGGGGGGATGGGAGAGAGATCAATTTTCGGGGATGAGTCCTTACAATCGTTTTTGAACTGTGTGCTATGCTGGTACAGGTTCATTGGCGAACTATTTGTTATCTGGAGAGGTACAGAATCATCACTAATCGAGTTTATCGAACGTCTAAATACTAATCAGTTTGACCTACATTTTACATTTACTTATGATTATAATCATATCTCCTTTCTCGATTTAAAGATCATCAAAAATCACACAGATCAAATAGCAACGGACCTATATCGGAAACCCATGGCGGGCAATACGTTGCTCCATGCCTCCAGCTCTCATCCCAGTCCCCTGATACGCAGTATCCCGTATGCCCATTATTTAAGGCTGCGTCGTAACTGCACAGAGGACGGGGATTTCTACATCCAAGCGGCTGCTCTACGTGAGCGCCTTTTAACATGGGCCTATAACCGCACTAATCTTAGGAAGGCCTATAACAGGGCCTTTGCACGGACCAGATCATCATTGCTATATGGCCCCCTCGTGTAGAACCATCTAAAAAGTCAAAATAGTCACCATCACAACCAACTACGTACATTATTGTCAGATCATTGGCATCTCTTAACAGACCATCATGTTCTGGGCAAATATGTAAGGCCTATGTCACGGACAAATACTCACCGAGGCCGAGATGCCGAGAGCGGCTCGCCCTTACGACCACGCGCACCCAGACCCCCGAAATGGGTACGGAAGGCTGAGGGCACGCGGAGGCACGGGCTTCCGGTAGGATAGCGGGTACCAAGGCTGGAAGCGGGTGTCTTGGGATCCGCAGAAGCAGAGCTGAAAATACAAGCAGAGGTTAGGGAACAAGCAGGTAGAAATCAGGGTATCACAAGATCCAGCAGAGCGGTGGTTAAGCAGGCCAGGGTTCGGTGCACAGATCAGGCAGGTATAATCAAGATAGTCCAGCAAAGTGGTAGTTAAACAGTCCGGGGTTCGGTACACAGATCAGGCAATAAGTACAGGGACAATCCAGGAGAGAAGTGGTTAACAGTCCAGGGTTCGGTACACAGATCAGGCAATAAGTACAGGGACAATCCAGGAGAGAAGTGGTTAACAGTCCAGGGTTCGGTACACAGATCAGGCAATAAGTACAGGGGCAATCCGGGAGAGTAGTGGTTAACAGTCCAGCTGAGGGTTCGGTACACAGAGACAGGCAGATCACAGGGTAACACAGGCTCAGGGAACAGGGAGAGCTGACGACAAACCAGCAACCCGACTGGGCGCTGGAGCCGTCAGATATAGTTTCCCTGCCCGGCGAGCGCGTCATTGTGACGCGCTACCGGGCACCCGCACGGGCGACGGCGCGCACACGAGGACCGCCGTGCACCCGCGTGCGCCGCACCATCAGGCCGCGGACGGGTGTGCGGCGAAGCGCCCGTCCCGTGCGCATGCGCACCGGAGCCCGGCGAGCGGAGACGCTCCCTGGCTCCTGACAGTGCCCCCCTCCTAAGGGCGGACACTGGACGCCAAGGCTGGCAATCAATTCCGGATGATCTTGATGAAACGTTTGAATTAACTGTGGGGCGTGCAGATTCCTGGCGGGCTCCCAAGAATTATCTTCGGGGGGATACCCCTTCCATTGAATCAGGTACTGTAGCTGCCTGCCCCTCTTTCTACAACCTAGAATGGATTCCACTTCGAATTCATTCTCGCCATCGATTCTGACTGGCGGAGGAGGGGGTTCTCTTCTTCCCGGAAAAGGGCTGGGCACCACAGGCTTCAATAGTGACACATGGAAAACGGGGTGAATCCGATATGTCTTGGGAAGTGCCAACTCAACAGCCACAGGGTTGATGATCCTCCTGACTTGAAAAGGCCCAATAAATTTAGGCCCGAGCTTTCGAGATGGCAGTGGTAATCTCAGATTAACGGTGGACAGCCAGACCTCGTCTCCTACGTCGAATCTTGGGTTTGCCTTTCTGCACCGGTCGTACTGTTTCTTGTAGTCCTCCTGGGTTTTGCGTAGTGTGTCTTGAATTCTCTGAAAGTTAGATTGTAACGAAATTATCCTATCCTGGACTGCAGGAACTGCTGTTTCGGGGATATTGTTAGCAAAGGACGTGGGATGGAACCCGCAATTGGTCCAGAAGGGAGTCTGGTTGGTAGAGGCATGGATTGAGTTATTGTACGCAAATTCAGCGTAGGAGAGGAGGCTCGCCCAATCATCCTGAGAACCCGAGCAGAAGCAGCGGAGGTATTGCTCTAGCGCAGTGGTTCTCAACCTCCCTAGTGCCGTGACCCCTTGATAAAATTTCCCAAGTTGTGGGGACCCCTAACAGTAAAATTATTTTCGTAGCGTGGGTTGTCAGCTCCCAAGGCAAGACAAGTAATTTGCGCCCCTAACCCACAGACATTTAGCGCTCCCTGAGTCCCTTCCACTTGTACAGTATTAAAACCCCTTATGGTACATTTTAGGATGTACCACTCTTTCTTTTTGTTCTCCTTTCATTCCCTTTTATCTCTCTCTATCCTAATTTCTTGCCCCCCCCCATCCCTCTCTCTAGTTGTCTTTCTTGTTCTTTCTCTTATTCCTTTCTCTCCCTTTTTCTTTGTTCCTCCCCCTCTTTTCCTCTCCCTTCCATGTATTCTCTATTTTTATTCCTTCTCTTACTCCTTGGTGGGGGGGGAGTTGGGATGAGTGGCAGTGCTGGCGGGGGGTTCTGATCAGCCAACTTAGGTACTCTTGATCGAGGTCATCTGCTGATCTGAGAACTGTAGTGGGGACTTTTAATGGCAACTATAATCACAGGTAGTGTTACTTACTGTGTCTCCGGCTTCACTGTGCCTCCGACTTTGTGGTGTCTCGCAGCAGTGACACCTATGCCGAAATCAGGAGATAGGGTCCCCTCAAGCCCCATCCACTTCATTCCTCACCAGTCAGCTGACCTCTAGTCTCTGCCCCCTAGCCATGCTGTGAACTGAATGGGCGGCTGCGAAGAGATTGAGTGGGCGACCACGGGCTCCAGGGACAGCCCTGCTGGACGGCCGCGAAAAGGCTGAGAGAGCAGCACGGGCTTCAGGAACAGCCCAGGATTTGGTGACCCCTGGCAAATTGTCATTTGACCCCCGAGGGGGTCCCGACCCCCAGGTTGAGAACCACTGCTCTAGCGTCTGGTTGGTCCTCTCTGTCTGGCCATTGCTTTGGGGATGATAAGCTAAAGAAAGACAAATGTTGATACCCAGTGCCTTGCAGAGTTCCTTCCAGAATTTGGACGTGAATTGGACGCCTCTGTCTGACACGATGCTCCTTGGTATCCCATGGACCCTAACAACCTCCTTTAGAAAGATGTTGGCCGTGTCTACGGCAGAGGGAGTACCCCTCATGGGCAGGAAATGGGCCATTTTGGAAAGGCGGTCGACAACGACAAGGATGGTGGAAAAATTCTCTGAGATGGGTAGGTCAACAATGAAGTCCATGGACACATCAACCCATGGTTGTTCCGGAATGGGCAAAGGTCTGAGCAGACCCCAGGATTTGGTGTTTTGGCCCTTGTTTCGCTGGCACAGGGAACAGGACGCCACATATTCTTTACAATCCCTTCTCCATCCTGGCCACCAAAAAGAACGAGAAAGGAGTTCAGCCGTCTTCTTATTCCCAAAATGTCCTGCCATCTTGTGATCATGACACATCTGAAGGGCTAAAGGCCGAGTCACTTGTGGTACAAATATTTTTCCTTTAATCCAGAAGAGATCTTCGTATCTTTTCAAGGAATGCACAGCTGGTTCTGTGCATGCGCCTGATGAAGATTTGATGGATGATATTAAGTCTGCCTGAGTTAGTCCGAGGAAATTTTGAGGAGAGAGGATCGTGCTGGGTGTTGGTATTTGAGAGTCTGCGGAAAACATCCGTGAAAGGGCATCGGCCTTCCCGTTCTTTGCCCCAGGTCTGTATGCTATATGGAAATTGAAGCGAGAAAAGAAGAGGGCCCAACGGGCTTGGCGGGGTTTTAACCGTCTTGCTGTTCTGAGGTACTCGAGATTCTTGTGATCCGTAAAGATCACCGGGTGAACGGCCCCCTCCAGCAGATACCTCCATTCCTCTAAAGCGAACTTTATAGCCAGCAGCTCTCTGTCACCCACATCGTAATTGAGTTCCGGTGGACTGAGTTTCCGAGAAGCGAAAGCTACTGGGTGCAGGATGGCCTTTGGTCCCTGTCTCTGGGAGAGAATTGCTCCAGTTGCGATTTCCGATGCGTCCACCTCCAGTACGAAGGGTTGAGTCGGGTCAGGATGGCAGAGGATTGGAGCGGAAGTGAACAATTTTTTTAACTTAAGGAAAGCCTCTTGAGCAGCTGCGGACCACTGAAAAGAACTGTGTTGCCGGGTTAATTGGGTAATAGGTGCCACGATGGCCGAGAATCCAACAATAAATTTCCGATAGAAATTGGCGAATCCTATGAACCTCTGTACTCCTTTTTTGTTAGATGGGGCCGGCCACTCCTGAATTGCCTGAATCTTCTGTGGGTCCATTGCGACCCCATTGGTTGAAAGTATGAATCCCAGGAACTGTATGGTTGATTTCTCAAACTCGCACTTTTCGGCTTTCAGGTATAGCTTGTGTTGTTGAAGAATGGCAAGAACCGTTTTAACATGCCTCTTGTGCATCTCTAGCGTAGGGGAGAAGATAAGGATATCGTCCAGATATACCACAAGGAAGTCATCTAAATATTGTCGAAATATGTCATTCACTAGATGTTGGAAGGTGGCTGGGGCGTTGCAGAGTCCGAATGGCATCACTAAATACTCAAAGTGCCCGAATCTGGATCTAAAAGCCGTCTTCCATTCGTCTCCAGCCCTGATCCTGACGAGATTGTAGGCCCCTCGGAGATCAAGTTTAGAGAACACCTTAGCTGATCGGAACCTCTGGAATAACTCGGGATTGAGCGGTAACGGGTACCGGTTCTTAATTGTGATGTTGTTAAGCTGTCGATAATCTACGCAGGGTCTTAAGGTACCGTCTTTTTTCCCAACAAAAAAGATACCCGCTCCGGCGGGTGAAGATGAAGGGCGGATGAAACCTTTCTCAAGGTTTTCGTCTATATACTGCTTTAGAGCCTCCAGCTCGGTTTCCGAAAGAGGGAATATCCGGCCAAATGGAATCTCGGATCCAGGAAGAAGGTCAATTGGACAGTCGTAGGCCCGGTGAGGTGGTAGGCGGTCAGCCATTTGTTTACTGAAAACCTCTTGAAACTCAAGGTACTCGGAGGGGACGTGTTGGAGATTGCCTGGTGGTGCCACCATTGTGGCGCAAACTTTGGAATCCGGGAGCAGGCAGTGCTGAGAGCAATACTGCGAAGAGAAGGATACTGTCTTGGTACTCCATTTGATTAGTGGATCGTGAGCTTGTAACCATGGTAGGCCAAGTATGACGGGAAAGATTGGTGAATGAATTAAGTCAAGCCGTAAGAACTCCCGGTGGCCGGAATCTGTGATTACTGAAATAGGTTGGGTCTCCTGGGTGATGGGACCTGAGCGAGGAAGGGATCCGTCGGCCAAATGTATTTGTAGATCCTGCTCTTTGGTTTGTAAAGGGATCTTCAACCTGCGTGCCAAGGCAGAATCTATGAAACAACTGCAGGCTCCGGAATCAACGATGGCCTGCAAGCGAGTCTCCCTTTCCGGAAGCTGTAGGGAAATAAACAACATCACATAAGCCTTGGGAATGTTATTGTTTGGAAAGTTCAATACGTTTGACTGAGGGAACTTACTGGGCCTGATCGGACAGCTGCGTAAGAAGTGTTCGGTTCCTCCGCAATAGAGGCATAGGTTAGACTGCCGCCTGCGCTGCTTCTCTTCGGAGGTTAACGGACCTCGGACCAAGCCGAGCTGCATTGGTTCGACCTCAGGGACCGATGCAGTGGTAACTGAAGATGAGGTTGAGGATACTGTGGAGTGAGGCCTTGGCGACACCCAGGTGGGGCGAGGCAACTGAAACCGTTCTGAGCGCCGCTCCCGAAGACGCCGATCGAGCTTCGTAGCTGCTTGAATGAGTTCCTCTAGTGAAGCAGGGGTCTCCATCCTAGCTAACTCGTCTTTGAGTAATTCGGACAAGCCTTGACGGTATTGATAACGTAGGGCCGGCTCGTTCCAGTTTGTATCGGCCGCCCACTTACGGAATTCCACAGTATAGTCCTCAATAGGTCTTCTTCCTTGAGACAGATGGTGCAAGATAGCTTCAGCTGTAGCCATACGTTGCGGATCATCGTAGAGCTGGGTCATGCTCTCAAAGAAGGCCTCGATAGTGTTCAGGGCAGGACTGCTCTGTTCCATTAAACTGTGGGCCCAAGCCTGGGGTTCTTCGGATAGCAAGGAAATCACAAACCCCACCTTGACGATTTCCGAGGAGAAGGTTCTCGGCTGTAGAGCGAAGTAGAGGGAACATGCGTTTTTAAAAGCCCTAAACTTCTTGCGGTCCCCCGAGAACCGTTCAGGTGTAGGGACCCTGGGCTCAGGAAGGGCCATGACCACAGTGGGGTTGGCCGGAGCTTGGGGAAGTGAACCCCCACTGCTGGGTGCAGGAGCTGCGGCTGCGGAGGGTAGTGACCCGGTGATCTGCTGCAGACGGTTATCAATTTGTGTATAACCTTCTTGTAACTTCTGTACGGAGTCAGCGAGGGTTGATACTTGTTGGCACAGGATCTCCAGAGGAGAGCGCACTCTGTCGGCCTCGGACATCTGGCTGGTTTGTACTGTCACGGACAAATACTCACCGAGGCCGAGATGCCGAGAGCGGCTCGCCCTTACGACCACGCGCACCCAGACCCCCGAAATGGGTACGGAAGGCTGAGGGCACGCGGAGGCACGGGCTTCCGGTAGGATAGCGGGTACCAAGGCTGGAAGCGGGTGTCTTGGGATCCGCAGAAGCAGAGCTGAAAATACAAGCAGAGGTTAGGGAACAAGCAGGTAGAAATCAGGGTATCACAAGATCCAGCAGAGCGGTGGTTAAGCAGGCCAGGGTTCGGTGCACAGATCAGGCAGGTATAATCAAGATAGTCCAGCAAAGTGGTAGTTAAACAGTCCGGGGTTCGGTACACAGATCAGGCAGTAAGTACAGGGACAATCCAGGAGAGAAGTGGTTAACAGTCCAGGGTTCGGTACACAGATCAGGCAATAAGTACAGGGACAATCCAGGAGAGAAGTGGTTAACAGTCCAGGGTTCGGTACACAGATCAGGCAATAAGTACAGGGGCAATCCGGGAGAGTAGTGGTTAACAGTCCAGCTGAGGGTTCGGTACACAGAGACAGGCAGATCACAGGGTAACACAGGCTCAGGGAACAGGGAGAGCTGACGACAAACCAGCAACCCGACTGGGCGCTGGAGCCGTCAGATATAGTTTCCCTGCCCGGCGAGCGCGTCAGTGTGACGCGCTACCGGGCACCCGCACGGGCGACGGCGCGCACACGAGGACCGCCGTGCACCCGCGCGCGCCGCACCATCAGGCCGCGGACGGGTGTGCGGCGAAGCGCCCGTCCCGTGCGCATGCGCACCGGAGCCCGGCGAGCGGAGACGCTCCCTGGCTCCTGACAGCCTAATGCGGAATTGATGTTTCATAGAGCAACCACACTGAGGGATAGATTTACTAGTAGCCACTATTGGGTGAGTCCCCGGGTGATGGGGGGTCCCAGAGGTACCTTCCATTGTGGCCATTGCCCACACTGCCCATGGATTCAGGAAGGCACAACCTTTATTCTTCCCAATAGGGAAATTTTCTCCCCCCCTCAACACGCCAATTGTGGCACGAGGGGAGTTGTTTACCTATTGGTCTGTGCCTGCAATGCATTCTATGTAGGCAAGACCATTAGAGAATTAAGGCAGAGAATGGGAGATAATTTATACTATTCATCCAAGGGCAAGCTTACCACGGTGGGCCGCCATATAGGCCTACAACATAGATTCCAACCTGAAGTTGTCAAATTCTTGGTCCTGGAAGTTATTCCAAAAGACCCACGGGGGGGGTTGGGCGATTGGGATCGTGCGATCCTTAGACATGAAACCATCTGGATCAAACGACTCAACGCCCTCATACCACCGGGCCTTAATGAAGCCCTTTCATACAAACCCTTCCTGTGAATGGATTATTTCCTGTTTTTTGGTTTTGTTTCTGTTCCTTGTTTTTGTCTATTGTTTTTTAGGCTTCTGCCTCTTGCCTATTGCTTTTCACTTTGTATTTCCTTTTTCCTCCTTCATTCCCTTCCCCCCTCCTGTTATGCCCTGTACACACGATCGGACATTGATCGGACATTCCGACAACAAAATCCATTGGATTTTTTCCGACGGATGTTGGCTCAAACTTGTCTTACATACACACAGTCGCACAAAGTTGTCGGAATTTCCGAACGTCAAGAACGCGGTGACGTACACCACGTACAACGAGACTATAAAAGGGCAGTTCAATACCAAGCGCGCCACCCTTTGGGCTCCTTTTGCTAATCTCGTGTTAGTAAAAGTTTGGTGAGAGACGATTTTTCAGACTCGTGGTTTTCAGATCATTTTTCTGTTGTTCAGTTTGTGCTTGTGGGTTTGTATCTGGTCTTCAGTGCATGCAGTGAGTTCTGTGCTGTTCTTCAGTGTTCTTCAGTGCATTCTGTTACTTCGTTCTGACCAGCCGACTGTTTTAAAGCCATATTGCGTGTACGTACTCATCGTAGAGTTCGTGCTGTGCAGGGGTTTGGTGTTGGGGTTCTTACTTTGACACAAGCCCAGTCCATGAACAGGGTGGGGAGGAGTTCATGCACCAAGAATTGGTTGCTCCAGCGTGACCAATTCTGTCACATGCCTTTGCTCCGTGAGATCCGTGAGAATAATCCTTACAATTTCAGGAACTTTCTCTGGATGACGGACCCGTTTGTTGGCTTTGCTGACCCCTTATATCAGCAGGCAGGATACCTGCATGAGGCAAGCCATCACTCCGGAGCAGAGGCGACGGGGAGAAGCCTGCAGGGCCTCAACTTCTGGACAGGCATCTCCCCCCAGGCTCTGGGAATCATTATCCCGGAGACCTGTTCTGCCATCATACAGGTCCTGCAGAAGGACTATATTAAGGTAAGATTTATCCTTTAACATCACATTTTATTGTATTTAATGTTTGATAATATATTGTATTTCTTTCATCATTCCCTAATTACCATCATTGTAATATGCTGTGAATGTCCCCTTTGTCCTCATGCATGCTGGAATTTCGTCAGCTCCATTGTAGTGATTTACCCTAAACACCCCCTAAAATGTGTCAAAATGTTATTTGTGTCCTTAATTTCTGGCAGAGTGCCAGAGGCTTTTTTTTTGGGTCCCAAACTCATTTGGAACCCTCCCTCCCCCAAACCGCTAAGTCAACCGATACCAATCCTCTATCTGCTGACTTTGCCAAACCCATACACACTATACCTACCTCTTTTGTGGTCAGATTTATGGATGAATTCCCCAAAGCATGTAGTGCCAGGGCCTGCCTGAATACTTTCAAATGGTACTGTTTAAAGTTTTTGTATCCTATTATTATAAACTAAAACAACCCAAATGGCAAATTTGCGCTTACTCACGAATGATAATAATGAGCCGCTAACACAGCACCAGAATAATTGCACATATATCGAATAGAAAACAAAACGTGTAGCGCTAAAGGGAGAAAAAAGAAAAAATGTGGCACCTACACACTGGTAAGGTATGGAGCCGGTGCCCTACAAACAGCTTAACTAAAACACAATAGAATATCTCGCATTATAAAATATGAATCCATATACAATAAAGAGTCCAAGGGTGAGAAATTAAAAAGAATATTGCTTGTGAGTGATATGTGAACCACCTTCACCAGCGTAGGGCACTATAGTCTCTGAATAAATGCTAAACAGCAGATTATTAAAGTTCCAGATTGGATGATGTATGGATGAATCAGCTCTAAAACATCACACCACAGTGTCTTCACAAACGTGCAAATCACTCAAACGGTAAAGTTGGAGGCTTACCGGAGGGTTTGAACCCAAAACAGTATATACTGTGAGGGTCAAACCAGCTTTTATTGCATAATGGCAATGGTGGGAAGACCTTGACAGCGTGAAGGGATCACAAGGGGTTCATAAAGATGTGTCTTCTCCAAACGTAACAGAGGATCTCCCCGTATATGGCTCCTATTTAGTGGCCACCAGTTATTAGGATGTATCCCTTTCAGTTCTCCCACATAGAGGAGTTCAGCTCCCATGTATCCTATTATTATCTTGATAGGTAATTGCAGAATGTTAAAATTGTGCTCCAATTTGTACAGTGTGTATTCATATTTTTGTATTATGACACTTCTTACCTGTTCAGTGGGCTGCCAAAAGTGTAAGTAAGGAGGGGCTGGCCAAAGTAATACACATTATTTATGCATTCATCTCTCAATGAAGTGGAGAGGGTTACCTGTCCAAAACACCCCCCCCTAAAATTTTTACAATGGCCATCAGAGGGGATGATGAATCTGATAAGTGGACCTTATATTTTTGTCTTTAAATACTCCCTAAAATAAATGTTATACTGATGTTGGCCAAGAATGTTTGTATCTAATCTGCTTTCAATGTTTATGTGTAAAATGAAATTTTTTTTTTTCTGGTTTGACTCCACAGTTTCCTTCCACGCCACAGAAATGGCAGACTGTGGCCTCCCACTTTGCCCAGCGGTGGGACTTTCCCAACTGCGTAGGGGCAATTGATGGGAAACACGTCCATATCGTCCCACCCCCCAACTCGGGGCCATACTATTACAACTACAAAGGGTTCAATAGTATTGTCAGAGAGCTCACCTGGCTGGTCGCAGTGCTGGTGCGCGCTGGTGCGCGCCGGGGCGCATTGGCGCGCGCGTTCCTGTGCGTGCTGCTGTGCATGTCCCAGCAGGCGCTGGTTGGTGTACTGGCGTGCGGGCACGCGCGTGCCTGTGAGCAATGGCGTGCACGTGCGCACGCTGTTTGGCGCCAATCGGCCTATTAGCACTCTGCTCGGTGCTAATAAATCAAAATAAGTGCGCTCATAATCTGTAAGCAAGTGTGATGATATTAAAAAAATTTAAATTAATTAAACTCCATGAATCAAAGTGCAATGGATAAATATCCTAAAATGAGTGCGCACTAGTGTACAGAAAACACATATATAAACAATTTGAATGTATCAAGCACTGAATAAGTGAT
Organism: Aquarana catesbeiana; assembly: GCF_042186555.1. Lineage (NCBI taxonomy): Eukaryota > Metazoa > Chordata > Amphibia > Anura > Ranidae > Aquarana > Aquarana catesbeiana. The sequence continues at coordinate 490,386,357 of NC_133327.1, forward strand.
CACATTAATATATCACTAAACACAACAAAACTCGTCAACAGTGAAAAAAGGTGAAAATAGTGAATATAGTCCATAAACTGAACGACAGAAAAAAGTTCCATGAGTGTATATCAAATTCATGAAAATAGGAGAACACATCCACGATCCATCAAGCTATAACCCATATAGATGAAGGGAGAGGAGAGGAGTGTATAGATGTGACTCTCAGTTGAAGTAAATCCAAAAATATTAAAGGTGGACCCTTACCCTAAATGGTGGACCTCCCTATTGGCAAGGTCTTGCATGCAAGCAGATTTAGCCCTCTGCGGGGACCGTGGCGTCCAACACAGCTGATGTGTCCAGCGTCTCCAGCCTGGCGTGGTCCAAATCGTCTGCCTGAAGGGGGGGGGGGACACCCACTTGACCCAAAGGTGGTGGGTGAAAAATAGAGAAGGGCTCCAATGGTGTAGTATATACTGGTAGTTTTATTGTTAAAAGGTAAAACAGAGCCGGAGGGAACACACTCTGTAAAGCAATAATAAAAATTAGTAAAAATAGCCGGCATTAAAAAAACAAACGAACACCCGTGCATATCATGGGGCGGACTGCGTGATGGCATGGCTACGCATTGTACGCCATCACACAGTCCGCCCCACCCGTTCTGGCCCGGTCACCTAAGGGACCGTCCCTTTACTAGCCATCATTGGCACCCATCACCAGGAACTCCTTCGTCTGGATGCCATCTCCTCTCCTCTCTTTCCCATCATCTTGGGAATACCTTGGCTGCAAGCCCATAATCCCAGCATTAACTGGGCCACAGGGGAAGTTACTTTTCCTTCCAAATACTGTCAACAACACTGCCTATACAGGTCTTCTACTGAAACCTCTCCTCTCCTTTGTATGGACTCAGATTGGGAACTACGACAGTCCATTCCTGAACCCTACCAAAACTTTGCAGAAGTTTAGCAAGAAAGGAGCAGAAACATTACCTGAGCACGGGCCTTATGACTGCCCTATAGAGCTTTTCTACCGGGAACTGAGGTCCCTTTCGGGAGAATCTTTCCGCTAATTGAGCAGGACTTAAGCACACTAAAAACCTATATCGACGAAAACTTGGAAAAAGGGTTTATCCGCCCTTCTACTTCTCAAGCCGGTGCGGGCATCTTTTTCGTCGAAAAGAAAGACCATTCCTTACGTCCCTGCGTAGATTATCGGGAATTGAATAGGATAACTATCAAGAACCGTTATCCTCTACCCTTCGTACCTGAACTTTTTCAAAGATTGGGATCCGCAGTCGTGTTCACAAAACTCGATCTTCGGCGAGCTTATAATTTAATTCGAATCCGGGAAGGGGACGAGTGGAAAACAGCATTCAGCACTCGATTTGGGCACTTCGAGTACCTTGTCATGCCCTTTGGCCTCTGCAACGCTCCTGCAACATTCCAGCACTTTGTCAATGACATTTTCCGTGACTACCTGGATTTGTACGTAATTGTGTATCTGGATGATATTCTGATCTTCTCCTCTTCACTGGCTGATCACCGCAAACATGTCCGGAATGTCCTAACCTGGCTTTGACTACATGGCCTCTATGCAAAATTAGAGAAATGTGAATTCGAACTCCAGAGCATCCAATTCCTAGGTCTAATCATCTCGGTGGATGGCATCAAGATGGACCCTCAGAAGGTGTCCGCCATCCTGGATTGGCCTGCGCCCGTGGATAAAAACGGTGTGCAACGCTTTATCGGCTTTTCTAATTTTTACCGGAAGTTTATTAAGGGGTTCTCAGCAATAATCGCCCCATTAACCAAACTAACCAGGCAGGGAACCCGATTCTCTTGGACTCCTCAGGCCGAGACAGCTTTTGAGAAACTTAAAGAGCTTTTCACATCGGCTACCATCCTGAAACACCCTAATCCTGCTTTACCGTTTGTCCTGGAAGTCGATGCCTCAGAAATAGCAGTTGGGGCAGTTCTGTCTCAGCGGCAAGGTGCCAAAGCTCTTCTGTATCCAGTGGCATTTTTCTCACACAAGCTTTCAGTCTTGGAAAGGAACTATGATGTGGGAGATCGGGAACTTCTTGCCATCAAATCGGCTCTAGAGGAGTGGTGTTACCTTCTGGAGGGTGCTGCTCATCCCATCTTGGTGTATACAGATCACAAAAATCTGGAGTATTTGAGGACAGCCAAAAGATTGAGACCGCGGCAAGCCAGATGGGCACTTTTCTTTTCCCAATTTCAATTCCATATAACCTATAGACCAGGTTCGAAGAACATTAAGCCAGACGCGCTTTCGCGTATGTTTTTGGATTCTGAAAAAACTCTGCCTCCTGACACGATCCTTCCCTCTGGAAACTTTTTACTCCTTCAAGTGGACCTTTTGACCCGGTTAAAACAAGCCTCTGTGGGAATGTCCCCATATCCTGAAACCAATCTGAATGACGGCCTTTTTTGGCATGAAGATAAAATCGTAGTCCCGGCACCTTTATGGGTGACGGTGATGGAACTTTGCCACGACCGTGGCTGGACATTTTGGCGTGTTGAAAACTATAGAGTTGGTGCAGCGCACCTTTTGGTGGCCTCAACTGTCTAGTGATTGCAAAAGTTATGTGGACTCATGCACCACTTGTGCCCGAAGCAAAAACAGCCGGACAAAGGCTTGGGGCCTACTTAAACCTTTACCCATTCCAGAGAGACCATGGAAAAGGATATCGATGGACTTTATCGTAGAACTCCCTCCATCGGAGGGATTTTCCACCATTTTTGTTGTCATCGATAGGCTATCCAAGATGGCACATTTCTTGCCCATGAAGGGCACACCCTTGGCCATGGACACCGCAAAAATTTTTGTTAAAGAAGTGGTGAGGCTGCATGGAGTCCCGGCAAGTATTGTGTCTGACCGCGGAGTCCAATTTACTTCGAGGTTCTGGAAGGCTCTCTGTTATTCCTTGGAAATAGAGTTGGCATTCTCATCAGCCTACCATCCCCAGACAAATGGGCAAACAGAGAGAACCAATCAAACCCTATAGCAATACCTTTGCTGCTTCTCTGCATTCTCGCAAAACGACTGGGTCTCTCTACTACCTGTTGCAGAGTTTAGTTACAACAACTCATTGCATTCAGCTATCAACCAAACGCCATTCTTTGCTAACTACGGTTTTCATCCTTCCTTCTTGCCGAGCTCATTACCCAAATGTACTGTTCCTGCAGTTGCGGAAACCATGGATTTTTTCTCCTCTAACAATAAACTTTTGCAGGAAACAATGGTCAAGTCTCAAGAGTACAACAAAAGGATGTATGATAGGAAGAGGCGTGGAGAGCTGATTCTGGAAACCGGCAACCAAGTATGGTTATCCACCATTAACCTAAAGATGGCCTGTCCCTCAAGGAAATTGGGCCCTAAATTCAAGGGTGCCTTCCCTGTAAAGAGGAAGATAAATGATGTCGCATATGAGCTTGATCTGCCTGATTCTTTAAAGATACACCCTGTATTTCATGTGTCTCTGTTAAAGCCTGCTGTCCCGAATCCTTTTACTGGCCGTAGGACCAGCCCACCTAAACCTGTCATAATTAATGATGAAGAAGAGTTTGAGGTTGAGGCAATCTTGGATTGCAGAAGGAGGAACAACAGAATTCAATATCTCATTAAGTGGAAGGGGTGTGGGCCGGAAGACAACTCCTGGGAGCCGGAGAGCAATTTGCATGCCCCAGAACTTTTACGATCTTTTAAGAACGTCCATGCTTCAAAGCTGGCTCAGCTGGGCATCCGGAGGCTGCCCTTTGGGGGGGGCACTGTCAGAGTGCTCATCTGGCTGGTCGCGGTGCTGGTGCGCGCCGGTGCGCCCCGGGGTGCGTTGGTCCGCGCGTTCCTGTGCGTGCTGCTGTGCATGTCCCTGCAGGTGCTGGTCGGTGTACTGGCATGCGGGCGCATGCGTATGCGCACACACCGGTGAGCGTCGGCGTGCACGTGCGCGAGCTGTTTGGCGCCAATCGGCCTATTTAGGTTTGCCATGCACTCTGCTCGGTGCTGCCTGATCATCAGCTTCTGGTTCCTAGCTTCCCAGTATCTGTCTCAGTGTTCCTGTGTTCCTGATCTCCTGACGACCCGGCTTGCCTCTGACTCTCCTTTGATTGCTGCCCGTACCCGACCTTGGCTTGTTTGACCCTTCTTCTGCCTGCTCCTTTGTACCGTGCTGCCTGTCTGTTGCCGAACTCTGCCTGTACCCGGATCTGCCTGCTTGCTCCTGTTCAGCACCTGTTTGCCTGTGTTCCAGTTCACCATCTGCTGCTTGAAGTTCCTTTTCCATCCAACACCTGGATCCCTCATCAGGCTCTGTTACCATTCCTTACTCCCGTGCCTCCTGTACATTCTACCAGGGGCCGCGAGTGGGATACGTACGGGAGACCACCCTCTGCCCAAGCGGACTCACCGGTCTGGTAAGTAAAGTCTGACAAGTATTGTGATGTTGACGGTGGTGTTGGCTACTTACGAGCACCTGTATGTGGACGTGGGGAAGAATGGCCGGATGTTGGAGTCATCGCCCAGACCGAGCTCTACAGGCGTCTCCAGAAAGGCAGCTTTGGCTTGCCACCTCCAGAAGACAATGCGGAAGGACTCCTATTCGTCTTCGTTGCGGATGAAGCGTTTGCGCTGGGGGACCATCTTATGCGGCCATTCCTTATGAGGACCCTCACCCCAGACCAGAGTGTTTTTAATTACCGGCTGGCAAGAGCCAGAAGAGTGGTGGAGAATATGTTTGGAATAATGGCCAGCCGGTTCCGCCTATTTCTTACACCGATACACATGGCGGAATATAAACTCAATCACATAATTCTGTCCTCCTGTGTTCTCCACAACTTTTTAAGGAGAAATTCTTTGAACTATGCTGCCTCAGTTGGGCCTGAGGCCGGAATTCTGAATGAACCAACCCTTGTGGCGCTTGAAACTGGCCGTCCTGGCTTGTCCCCCCAGAGTGCCCGCGAGGTCCGTATAAGATACATGGAATATTTGAAACTGAACAAATATTTGCTTTGATTTACTGCTTGGCTTTCTTTTAGCTGTCTCCTTGGTTATCTTTTATTAATGTTATTTTTTTTGGCCTTTTTCTTGAACAGTGCAAACAAAATTTCTTTGACACATGAGGTGACAATCTCTTCTTTGGCTAACTATTATTATTATGTTGTGGGTCTGCTAGACACACACCTTGTTTTTGTTGTTAATGTATGTAATGCATTACTGACAAAAATATTAATAATTTTCAGCACCATGACCGAAATTTTGTGAGTCATGAAAATGGCATGATTGTGTAAAATTAGAAAGCACTGTTGAGTGTTATTTACTAAAGGAAAATACACTTTGCACTACAAGTGCACTCGAGACTACACTGAAACTGCACTTGTAGTGCAAAGTGGATTTGCCTTTAGTAAATAACCCCCATTGCCCCTGAAAACACCAACTTTACTCCAAAAAATGCTTTTGAGCATTGAAAGAAGAAGCCACACATTGTTGATTATCATACTTTTTAATCAAAGCACAATCACATGTGCGTTTATAAAAGGGTTTTTGAACAAACCAACACGTTTGTTGTATAACATTTTTTTAGGTCACACATAGGTAAAACAGGCATGTTTAAAACCATAAAACAATACACAACTCTGGAACTTACAAAGTTCAACTTTTATAAAGTGAAGGCAATATCAGACATGAGTATGTACAAACTGTGTTTGATATTGCGTTCAGCAGATGGGGTGATGTCACCCCTGTAAAAGCCAAATTTTGAAGATGCACACAAATTGTCTAATGTCAACATGTGCTAGCTGCCATCATGGGGGATCAATGAACATGTTTTGTGGGTGCAACCCCTTCCTCTCAGCTACTTTATTATCGAGGAAGGGGTTACACCCACAAAACGCGTACATTGTTCCCCAGTGATGGCAGATAGCACATGTTGACACACTGCGTGCATCTTCAAAATTTGGCTTTTAAAATACGTTAAAAAAAAAAAGCTGAAGAAATTTGGGGATTTCTGGGTGTTTTAGATTCTCCCTAAAACATCAATGATGTTCTTCATTTTGTTTTGAATATCATTGATGTTTTCCTTTAGGTTTTCTAAATGTCTATTACACCCCATTATCTCCCCGATGAGGATCTGGGCACTTTCACTGGTGAAATGACATTCCTCTTCCACAACATCCCGATCACCTACAAAACAAAAAAACACACAATGTATTATAAATATGCAGGCATTCATCTATTACCTGAGGCTGTGGTCACAAACACTCACCTGTTGTAGTGAAAATTTCTACAACGTCTCCCTCTTCCTCCTCTGGTTGGGTTTGGGGGATTTCCCCTTCTTCCTGAGGTGGGGGTCTCTGGTGTCCTCTGATTAGTGGTGTCTTCCGAGTCTTTTCTCCCCTATGTGAACAAAAACTTTTAGCACACAGATATTTGATGGCAGAAATAGGAATATGAAACATTGCTTGGAAGTGGGGTACAATTGTCTGTTTTGGCAGAGTTCCAAGCTGAAGATTTTTTTTTGTCCTTTGTAAAGCTTGAATACTTACCTGTTTTGTGCAAGTTTCACAGATGGAGACACTCCTATAGTATACACTGGAGCACCTGTGTGGGCCCCCTAATAGAAAGGGTGATCTTTTGTCCCACACTAGTGCTCCAGCGTCCAGATGTGTAAACAGCTGCTGAGTGTCCTCTCCTTACACAGAATCTAGTTTGCATTTCATTCTAGTTACAAACCCATCTAGACAACAAACTTTTTTTAATAGAAGCAGACCAGAAAAATTGTATTGAACTGCATCTGGCCAAAACATCGTATTTTAGTGGCCGAACGAATGTTTCCTACGAATGATTAATGTGCCCATGAACATGAAAGTTGCCATTTTAAACTGTACAACAGTAAAGAAAAGCATATGGAGCAGCACAAACGTAATAAAAAGAAAGAATAGGAACACAGGACTTACTTACTTTTTTGCAGCACTCTCCTGATCCTTCTATACTGATCGTGCTCTCTTAATTTGAGGTCCGACCACCGTTTCCTCAGTTGATCCTTTAGTCATGATCTTGGCCTTTCTGACATTTGGGTTTGTGTAAGGTCCATACTTCCTGTCATAGTTACATAGTTAGTAAGGTTGAATAAAGACACCAGTCTATCCAGTTCAACCTGAGTGAGCACCAACAATTGTCCCCATCCCCGCACATTGCATCCCATCAAGATGCCCATCCACTATATTATTTTTTTTTTTATATATTTAAGGTACCCATGTAGCGCCATCAATCTACCCAGCGCTCCACACACACCCACACAGGTCCCCACCCCCAAGAGGTCTGCAATCAGGCCCGGACTGGCCATAGGGCAGACCGGGCATTTGCCGGTGGGCCGGGGCTGGCCACTCTGTGGCCTGTTGATGATCAGGCCGCACAGCAGGAGGTAAGCGGCGCCCGCGGCCTGGACATGGATAACACAGGCCGTGGCTGCCGCTCACCCACTGCCTGTGTCATCTCCGGGCTCTGGCGCAACTACAATAGCGGCTGATTGTCTGAGCGGCTGAGCTGTGTGTCTCTCTCACACACAGCTCAGCCAACGCTGACAGTTCCACTGCTCCTCCTCTTCCCGCCCCTCTACTCTGTCTGCCCCGCCCACACCCCCTGTGTCTGCCCCACCCACACCCCCTGCATCTGCCCCGCCCACACATCCCCGGGGAGATGTGAAGGAAGGAAGATTAAAAGCTGCAGGCAGTCTGCTCCTGAGCCTCATCCTGGGGTGAGTAAGCTCACCCTCTCTCCTGCCTTCCAGTCCAGTGTATATATATAAAACAAATTTAAGGGGTGTTCTGTGGACTCTGATGCAAGAGGGGGGCTTTGGTAAGCAGAGACCCCCTTAAATCAGTGTTCCCCTTTACATTAGAGTCCACAGAGCTCCCCCTTACAGTAAGTGGGGGCTCAGTGCGGACTCTGATGTAAGGGGGCTCAGTGCGGACTCTGATGTAAGGGGGCTCAGTGCGGACTCTGATGTAAGGGGGCTCAGTGCGGACTCTGATGTAAGGGACCTCTGTGCAGACTCTGATGTAAAGGGGCTCAGTGCGGACTCTGATGTAAAGGGGCTCAGTGCGGACTCTGATGTAAGGGACCTCTGAGCGGACTCTGATGTAAGGGGGCTCTGTGCGGACTCTGATGTAAAGGGGCTCAGTGCGGACTCTGATGTAAGAGACCTCTGTGTGGACTCTGATGTAAGGAAGCAGGGGGCGGGAGGAGCTGGAGATCTGCACAGTGAGTAGAGAGTAAAAGGGGGGGGCATGATTGCAAGGACACTGTAATCATTACAGTGCAGTCCCCTTTATATTTATATCAGTGTTCCTGCACATTACAGCGTGGAGGACCGACATCACCCCCCCGGCCCATGTTAAAATTGGCTGCTCAGTCTAAAATGCCCGGGCCTGTCTGCAATCTAAGGTCCCCAACTCCCACCCATACACAGGGCCAATTTTTGGACAGAAGCCAATAAACCTAACAGCATGTCTTTGGAGTGTGGGAGGAAACCCACACAGGCACAGGGAGAACATGCAAACTCCAGGCAGGTATGGGATTTGAACCAGTGACCCTATTGCTACGAGGCAAGAGTGCTAACCACTACACCACTGTGCTGCCCAAATGAAGATGTGCAGCCCTTTTCAAGATGTCCACCATCTCAACAAAGGCCATATTTGATGCCTTAAATTGCCTGCGGGATCCTGAAGTTTCTGGCTCCGGGCTTTCCTCCTCCTCGTTGCTGGAATTATCACACACCTGTTGTCTCTCCGCCATGTGCTCTTCCCCACTACGCCGAAAGAGAAGGGGCGGGGAATAGACTAGAAAGAACATCAGGAGCGGGCGGAGTTTCACGCATGCACAGTGTATATAAAGCGTAACACTACTGCGCCATACGTACGATCTGTGAGCGGAGGAAGGAGTATCGGAAGCGCCAATCATGATAATGAAGGTACCATTTTAACTTGGGCCTATACTGCTTATAGATTGAGGCCTATATTGGGACAAGATTAGGAGAGTTTAGCCTGACATTAGGGTTTGTCTTGTGTTGTGTCTTGCAGAGAAAATGGATCTAGTCAATGATCATGACTTTATGCCAATATTCATTGATATGTTCAGGGAGCTGCCCTGTCTGTGGCAGGTAAACCACCCCTATTATAACAATAAAACAAAGAGGAAGGCAGCACTGGATCAATTGGTGGAATTTGTGAAGCCGGTGATCCCCTTGGCAGACATCCCCTATTTGAAGGCCCTTAAGTCTTACCTAAATTATGGGTTCCCTTATCTTTACAATTTTAGCCTTTTAATCCCCTTGCAGTTTGATTGTGGTGTGAAAGTTATGCCCTGCTAGCTGTGTTGCTAATATGCCCTCCTAATTGATTAATTGCCAGATTCAACCCACACCCAACACACAGTATAAAAACAAGGCCTTCCTTACGGGTGAACACATACAGGGGGCTGCACATACAGGGGTTCTTCCAAAGAAGTGGGGTTCTTTAAATAAGTGGCACTTCTGCTCTTGCACTTCAGCGATTTGCACAAAGCTAACTATAAAAGACTGCAGGTGACCCCATTTCCTAATTTTATCATCTTCCTCTCTGAAACATGCACTCTTTACCTCTCCTCCTTTTCACAATTGCCGCCTCTCTCCTCAAGCTCTCTTTTCTACATCCCTCTGCTCCACCCCACAATCTGTACATATCACCCTCACTTCTTCCCTCCCCCTATTACTGCACTCATCACCTCTTTCTAACTCTAAGCCCATTTGCCAACATACCCCCCCAGGATACTGAAGCATGTCCCCTCATACAAATCATATTCTCATATTACCTCCCTCACTCTTCTGCTTCTCCTAATCGCTGGAGATATTTCCCCAAACCCTGGGCCCCCTTTATTTAACTGTTCCCAACACACCCATCACCCTACACCCTCTGGCAGTAGTCACAATCTACACAATTTAGTCTCCATTCCTCTTCTTGCCAACACCAGCCTCCCTCTCTCCTGCGCCCTCTGGAACGCCCGCTCTGTCTGCAACAAACTCACTGCTGTTCACGACCTCTTTGTCACTAATTCCTTTAATTTACTTGCTCTCACAGAAACCTGGCTCCACGAATATGACACCCCTTCTCCTGCTTCCCTCTCCCAGGGTGGCCTTCACTGGACTCACTCCCCCAGGCCTAATGGACGCAAGGGAGGTGGAGTGGGATTCCTCCTATCCCCCCAGAGCACCTTCCAGGTTATTCACCCTCCTCCCTCTTTTTCACTCTCATCATTCGAAGCCCACTGTATACGTCTATTCTCTCCTACTTCCCTAAGAATTGCTGTGATCTACCGGCCCCCTGGACCATTATCGACTTTCCTTGATGAGTTTTCTGCCTGGCTACCCTACTTTCTCTCTTCGGATATTCCCACAATCCTTCTCGGTGATTTCAACATCCCTGCTAATACAAACACTCCTGCTACTTCTAAACTTCTTAGTCTAACCTCTTCATTTGACCTGAAGCAATGGGTACAGGCTTCTATTCACTCTGATGGCAACACCCTTGACCTTGTATTCTCTTACCTATGCACTCCATGCAACTTCCCAAACAATCCTTTTCCTATCTCCGACCACCTCCTTATTAGTTTCTCTCTCCCCCTGTCTTCCACCACCTTTCCCTCCAATCACCTAACCATCACCCGTAGAAACTTTCGCAACTTCAACTTCTCTCTCCTCTATTCTGCTACTGACCACCTCTATGACAAAATCTCTCCCCTGTCCTGCCCCAACCAAGCCATGTCCATCTACAATAAATCTCTGTCCTCCACCCTGGACAAGCTCGCTCCCCTCACTACACGCAGAATCAGGCCTCGACCCCTACAACCCTGGCAAACAGATGACACTAAAATTCTCAAAAAACGTAGTCGCGCTCTTGAGCGTCTGTGGCACAAGACTAAGTCTCTCAAAGACTTCAACCAATACAAATCTGCCCTCCAAAAATACAATTTTTTCCTCCACACTGCCAAGCAAACCTATTTTACAACTCTTATTAACACCTTCTCATCCAATCCCCATAAACTCTTCTCTACCTTCAACTCTCTACTTTGTCATCCACCGCCTCCCCCCACTGACTTACTCACTGCCCAGGAAATCGCTAATCACTTCAAAAACAAGATTGATACAATCCGTGATGAAATCTCCATTCTACAGGTATCTCCCCCAGCTAAGACCCCATGTCAACAGGTACAACTGACACTCCCCCTATTCAAATCTGCCACTCCAGACTAAGTTGCTAAACTCCTTTCTATCGCCCACCTAACCACCTGTCCCCTGGACCCTATTCCCTCTCAAATGCTACGGTCACCCTCTGACCCCATCCTACACTCTCTAACCCACATCTTCAATCTCTCCCTCACCTCTGGCGTCTTCCCCGATGCTCTAAAACATGCACTGGTCACTCCCATACTCAAAAAGCCGTCCTTGGACCCTACCAATCTTAACAACCTACGCCCTATCTCCTTGCTCCCCTTTTCCTCTAAACTCCTTGAACGCCTGGTTTACAACCAACTGAGTGACCACCTCATTAAAAACAACCTTCTTGATCCCCTTCAATCTGGATTTCGCCCTCAACACTCCACAGAAACTGCTCTTTTAAAACTCACAAATGACCTACTAACTGCAAAAACCAACGGACACTATTCTGTACTCCTACTTCTGGATCTTTCAGCTGCCTTTGACACGGTTGACCACCCCCTCCTCCTCAAAAAACTTTACTCCCTCGGTCTCCGTAACTGTGCTCTTCAGTGGCTCTCATCCTACCTATCCCAACGCACCTTCAGTGTCACTTACAATTCTACTTCCTCCGCTCCTCTTCCCTTCTCTGTCGGGGTCCCCCAAGGTTCTGTTCTTGGACCTCTTTTATTTTCAATCTACACCTCCTCCCTGGGTCAGCTGATAGCCTCTCATGGCTTTCAATATCATTTCTATGCTGATGACACACAAATCTATCTCTCCGCCCCTCAACTCACTCCATCAGTCTCCTCACGCATCACTAACTTACTAACCGACATATCTGTATGGATTTCACACCACTTCCTCAAACTCAACTTGTCCAAAACCGAGCTTATAATATTTCCTCCCCCACGTGCCTCTTCTCCTGACTTCTCTGTGAAGAGCAATGGCAAAACCATCCACCCGTCCCCACATGTCAGGGTACTAGGTGTTATCCTAGATTCTGAACTCTCCTTTCAGCCCCACATCCAATCACTTTCCAAAGCTTGCCGCCTCAACCTCCGCAACATCTCTAAACTATGTCCCTTTCTAACCAGTGAAAACACAAAGCTCCTGATTCACTCCCTGGTTATCTCTCGCCTTGACTACTGCAACTCACTCCTCATTGGCTTACCTTTAAATAGACTATCCCCCCTTCAGTCCATCATGAATGCGGCTGCCAGACTCATCCACTTTACAAACCGCTCAGTGTCTGCTACCCCTCTCTGCCAATCTCTCCATTGGCTACCACTCGCCCAACGAATTAAATTCAAAATACTAACAATAAGTTACAAAGCCATCCACAACTGTGCCCCCAGCTACATCACTAACCTGGTCTCAAAATACCAACCTAAACGCCATCTCCGTTCCTCCCAAGATCTCCTGCTCTCTAGCTCCCTCATCACCTCCTCCCATATCCGCCTCCAGGACTTCTCCCGAGCCTCGCCCATCCTCTGGAATTCCCTACCCCAATCTGTCAGACTGTCAGAGATCAGGAGCTGCAGCAGATGACATTTATGTACCCAGGCTGTGGTACTATGACAGACTGCAGTTTCTGGCAGGCCAGACTGAACCCAGGCCAGCACTCTCCAGTCTTCCTTCCACACTTCCTTCCCCCCCAGCTGAGGCTTCAGACGCCCAACCTGGGCCTTCCAGGCAGCAACATGTGGAGGAGCCCAGCTTGAGCCAGGTATAGCATTCTTCTAAATATTTCTGTTTGCCAAATAATGATGTTAAATCTATGTTAGTTTTGATAACTAATTTCTGATTTCACAAAGTGTTTTACATATCAATAGACAGTAGTGGCCACAATTGATTGCGACAAGAATGAAAAATGCTGGGCTCAGAATGATAGTTTTTTCTATTTATTAACATTCAATTTGCAACAGTCATGAGATGAAAATTGTGAATGATTGATGAACCAAAAACTAAAACGATGTCCCTTTTTCATACACAGGAAAGTCTCAGCCAGGAGGTGGTGGGGGTAAGTGGCAGCCAGGAGGTGGCTGGGCCCAGTAGCCTGCCCGATACCCAGGTCCCTCCCCTCTGACTTCCACAAAAAGTGGCAGGAAGAGGAGTGACCTGGAGGAGGCAGCAATTGGCCTATTTTGGAAGGCTACTGCGGCCCTCAGAACCCCCCACAGTCTTCAAGTGGACTTTGCCTATATTACAGCCTACAAAATGCTGGAAGTGCCAACGCCTAATATGTGAGTATCTCATCTTACAAGCCCTAAATAAGGGGTTGAGGGGCCAACTCACAAGCCAAAGCCATGTTTGTGAGTTCAACCATGGTCCTCCTCCTCGTCCTCCAGGTCCTCCTCCTCCTCCTCAACCTCCTGCCACACCTCCAACACCAGAGCCACAGCCTGGAAGGAAGCGTCTAAGGAAGACCAGAGAGTGATGGCCCTGGGTTCAGTCTGGTCTGGCAAAAGATGCAGGCTGTTGTAGTACCACAGCCTGGGGACATATATATCATCTGCTGCTGTTCCTGATCTCTTGTAGTCCTGGACCGGATTGTGCTCACTATTATAAGGACTCCTCAAGCCACCAATTTTGACTGTAAAATTATTGATGTGTGCCCTGGGGTACAAAGGCTTCACTAATTTCACCAGTTTATCCAGTGTTGCCTTCCTCCTTATTTTGTTATGACCCAGAATAAATGGCTATTTATTTTTCACAAATACTTGCCTATGTGTTTTACTTCAAAAAGGACAGTTTGTTTGTGAGTAGGCAGGTACATTTCTAAAATACAATGTGAAATTAACAAGGGACACCAACACCAACCAATCTCCTTGAGATTCTAAAATACAATATAATAATGGTGTTGTGGTAACTTGACACACAAAACCCACAAAAATAATTATGGAGATCACCAAAAAAAATTTAAAAAAATTAACCAAAACAGGAGATCTTGATTAAAAAAACAAACAACAAATTATCAAAAATATAAAAACATAAAACCCCCCCAAAATTCGGTAGATCTGACGAATACAAATATTATATTCATGAAATCACGAGAAATAATTGTCTGAACTGTGTGAATATAAGCAGGAAAACAACTTCATTCTTCTAGCATTATAAAGAAGAAGAGAGTGCACTGCATTAAACAATTTAAACATTACAGTGTGACGAAAGTGCTATATCCATTACGAACACTAATTTTACCAGACCGAGCAGTTCCATCTCGGAATTTATTCTGAGCATGCGTGGCACTTTGTGCGTCGGAATTGTCCACACACGGTCGGAATTTACGCGAACGGATTTTGTTGTCGGAAAATTTTATATCCAGCTCTCAAACTTTGTGTGTCGGAAATTCCAATGGAAAAAGTCAGATGGAGCCCACACACAGTCGGAATTTCTAACAACAAGCTCCGATCGCACATTTTCCGTCGGAAAGTCTGACCGTGTGTACAGGGCATTATTCTTCCCCCTTTTTTATCTTATTCACCTGTACCTTTGATAATCATGACGAGTTTTGATTGTGATTTGGGTTTAATTACATATTCCATAAATACTGTTTATTCAATTTTAGGATCCATATGAAATCATTTGTGATCCTTTGTAGTGAGATTATGACTGGAAATTAATTGGTTTTATTATCAATAACATGTGTGTACTTGCTTGGCACATGTGTGTGCCTTGGCATTGACTGGGATGCAACCAATGCTGCTGTCGTTGCTTTGTGACACACACTGCCTCGCTACCTGTTTGTTTAAATAGTTTTTTCTTTGTGTGAATCTTGTTGTCAGGCATGACTTGCCAATGGGATTAACAGTGACTTGAGGTGATATACTCCCCCCAGCGGCTGACATGCGTCTCTCCATTAGGAGGTGGGCCCCCAGTTTCTGGGCTGTCCTCCCCTTCTTCCCTTGATGACGGACACTGGTCGTTCTATTGTGAGGGTCACGCGTGTGCGCACCTTCACGCATGCGCAGTGGGCAAGACGGACCAGTAATGTCAGTGAGCGTGAGCCAGCGCGATGACGTGCGCTGGGTTGGAGGCTCTCAAAAGGGTGCTTAGGGCGGCCCTCATTCAGATGGCTGCCACCCGGGGACAGGCTCTATCACAGGCATTTCAAGGTAAGACAGATCTGTTCAGCCACATCACTTTTGTGAGAGCGACCGCTTTGGTTGTCGCTTATACTCGCCAGTGTTACCTGTGCTTTCATGACAGGAAGTTACTGGCTTGGCACTTGCTGATATATTTACGCTATGTGGTCTATTGCCTATGATGTAGACCAACGGTCCATATCTTTATATGTACTCACTGCACCTGTTTCTTTAGCCAAAGGCTATAGGGGTTTTTTTGGGCACGTCTGACCCCTGAACATCGCTCCTTACAAACAAGTTTACCTGTCTTTATCCTTGGAATATGGCTGTTTTGAGTCCTGCCTTTGATCCCCGGGTGCCATACTACTTATATGCTATCCATTGAGTGGGTTAGTCTTTTGATTTTGATTGGATTGATGTTTTCCTTTCCCTTTCCCATCTTTTTGTCCCCTATCCCTCCCTCCGTTCCCAACACCTCTGCCCCCCCCCCTTCTGGTTCTGTGTTTGTTCCCTTTCCATAGAC
The DNA here is from genome assembly GCF_042186555.1 of Aquarana catesbeiana. Lineage (NCBI taxonomy): Eukaryota > Metazoa > Chordata > Amphibia > Anura > Ranidae > Aquarana > Aquarana catesbeiana. The sequence goes on from NC_133327.1 coordinate 490,402,195, forward strand.
TATATAGACCCACGTTAGAATATTTCTTGTACCTTTTGATTTCAGTTACTGCACCTTCCAGTGCCTCCCGTGTTAGCCGCGGGGGAGGAGTTTCCCATTTAGGGTGCCTCAAATTGTGCCGTCTGGTGCCCCCTATGGGCTTCCACTGGTAAGCTATGCCTGACTATAACACTCCAAAACTATCTTATTTACTGTATTTTTGTATATTTGTATTTTTTGTTCTTTTTTATATACTCTATATACTCTGCAGAAAAACTGGGCCTTAGGTGTTGGTGGTACCAGAACACTGTAAGCCCTCACAGTTACTCTTGTTGGGGGCAGGAATGGGCCCTGTTGTGAAATATTATATCAAAAATTGTAATTACATGGCCCTGTTAAACAGGGTTAGAAAAATTGGGCCTTGGGTGGTGGTGGCGCCAGAACACTGTAAGCCCTCACAGTTACTCTTGTTGGCCGCAGGAACGGGCCCTGCTGTGAAATATTATATCAAAAATTGTAATTACATGGCCCTGTTAAACAGAGGCAGAAAAACTGGGCCTTGGGTGGTGGTGCCACAACACTGTAAGCCCTCACAGTTACTCTTGTTGGGCGCAGGAACAGGCCCTGCTGTGAAATATTATATCAAGAATTGTATTTACATGCCCCTGTCAAACAGGGGCAGAAAAATTGGGCCTTGGGTGGTGGTGCCACAACACTGTAAGCCCTCACAGTTACTCTTGCTGGGGCGCAGGAACGGGCCCTGCTGTGAAATATTATATCAAAAATTGTAATTACATGCCCCTGTTAAACTGGGGCAAAAAAATGGGGCCTTTGGTGGTGGTGGTGGTGCCCTAAACCAAACATTTTATTGGAGGCTAGCATCAACAAGAATGAGGAGGAATAGGATAGTCAGCATAGGCAGTCATCAAGGGATCCCACATCCAGAGCAAATTCAATCAGTTACATCAGCATCAGGTGCTTGATAGCTGCTAATCCAAGACTGATTCATTTTTATGAATGTGAGCCTATCAACGGAGTCTGTGGACAGGCGCACCCTTTGATCCATTATAAACCCTCCAGCAGCACTGAATGTGTGTTCAGAAAGCACTCTGGATGCAGGACAGGCCAGTAGCTCAATTGCATATTGAGCAAGTTCTGGCCAGTGGTCCATCCATCCTGTTGGAAAGGTCTCCAAGTCTGCTCTTGCCCCTAGATATTCCTGCACCATATAATGCGGATGCTGGCAATGGTTGTTTGAACCAGTCAGACATTGGCACTGAGGTTGGAAAAATTGTTTAAAGGCATCGGTTAGCCGACCACCGTCTCCAGCGCTCTTTCTCCGACTAAACAAAGCCTTAGCAACACGTTGTCCAGCACCAGGAAATGTTAACCTCCCAGGGTCTGGAAATGCTTTGCACAAACCTTTCTGCAAGGCCTCCTGAAGATGTTTCATACTCTGCTCCCTCTGCAAAGGCAGGATGAGTTCTGCAACCTTACCCTTGTAACGTGGATCAAGAAGGGTTGCCAGCCAGTAATGATCCCTCTCCTTGATACCACAAATTCTAGGGTCCTTTCGCAGGCTTTGCAGAACCAGGGAGCCCATGCAGCGTAAGTTTGCAGAGGCATTAGATTCTGAGTCCTCTGGGTCACTAAGGATCACATTATCTAATAACTACCTCCTCCCAGCCATGCACAACTCCTTGGGTTTCTGAAAACCATCCCTTGAAGACTGCTGCTGAGTGTTATCCTCTACATCCATGCTGACACAATCCTCCTCCTCTTCTTCCTGTGTGTTTTTCTTCCATCAAGGTTTATTGTGAAAAAAACAAGAGATGCCTCTGTGGAGACGCAGCTCCACATAGTACAATACAGTGTTAGATATAACATCAGAAACAACATTGAACATCAGTTACATTACAAGAGTTGGTATCAATTGTTTATACTTGTACAACTGTAAGTCTTAATAAAGCAGATATCAATGAATATCATTCGTAGATTCTGTGTTGTTATTCATAGAAAAAGAATAGTTGGAAAAGGAAAAGAGAAAAGAAAGAGAAAAAAAAAAGGGAATTAAGGATTAAGCCTTCAGTTTAAGTTAATGGGAATCACTGTTCCTCACTGGACTGTTTTTCAATATTTAGTTTGTCATATGAGAATTAACCCTCCACCAAGATCTATTTCATAACATCCAAATATGCCTGTGAGTATTTATATATAAGCCAGGGTGACCAAGTTTTGTGAAATCTTTCCACATTTTCTCCTGCTTGTGCGATAGTCTCTTCCATCTCGTAAAACTCCTCTATCTTATTAAGCCAGTCCTGTATGGATGGAATTTTTGTAGATTTCCAGTACAGTGGGATGACTGCTTTGGCCGCATTTAAAAGATGTTTGGTAAGTGAGTGTTTATACCTCTTAATGGGGAATTCCGTGACATGCAGGAGACATGCTGCTGCGTCTAACTTTAATTTTGTTTCTGTTATTAAGTATATCATCTCTCTGACCTTTGCCCAGAATGTGTTCAATATTGGGCACTGCCACCAAATGTGGAGCAATGATCCTTTGTCAGAGTTACAGCGCCAGCAAGTATCCGAGTGGTCTGGAAACCAAGAGTGTAGTTTTACTGGTGTGGCATACCATTGAGTAAGTAATTTGTATGCTGTTTCTTGAGTTTTTGTGCTCAGGGAGCATTTATGAGCAAAAACACATGCTTTCATCCATTGTGAAGTCGTCAATGGAATACCTAGTGCCCTCGACCAGCTCTCTCTAAGATCCCCTTCACCCTTATCTTCCCCATCCTGGATCCAGCGGTATGCTAGTGATGTCACTTTAGAGATGGGTTCCTCTGTCTGACATACTGACTCTAATTCTGTTAGTGGTCTATTGAAATTTTGTTTTCTTTGTGTTCTATTAAGGAAGCTACGGCATTGGAAATAAGTCCAAAGCTGTAGGTCAGGTAGTTTGTTTGTATGTTTAAGATCTGTGAAGTCTCTAAACTCTTGATTGTGAAAACATTGTGAAGCTAATAGGGGTTTATTTGTGTCGTTCGCTTGAAGTGATCGGTTCCCCATTCCTGGTGGGAAATTGGGGTTATTCTGTAGTGGGGTGAGCGGACTGAGAAGTGATGAGAAGTTGGTAAGTTTCGTTAACTTGTGAAAGATTGATAAGGTGGTGCCCACTAAGGGATGTAACCTCATCTCCGCTGGGAGGCTACTCCACCGAATCCATGGTGAGTATTTAATTGGTGTATGGCTCAATTTTTCCTCAATTTCTACCCAATCTTTGAATGTAGAATGGCAGTGCCAGTCTATTATCCTAGTTATGTGAGAGGCCATGTAGTACGCACGGAAGTCTGGGATTCCCATTCCCCCTTTGTCTTTGGGCTTGGTAAGTCTAGAAAATCTCACTCTAGGTTTCTTGTGGGCCCAAATAAATTTCGTTTGAGTTGTATGAAGCACTTTAAAGAAGTTTTGGGGAATTTTTATCGGTAAGTTTCTAAATAGATACAGTACTCTTGGTAAAATGACCATTTTACATATAGCTGCCCGACCGAACCAGGATAAACCTTTTGAGTGCCAGTTTTGTAAGTCTGAACATATTGTTTTCAGTAAGGGAGTGAAATTATATTCAAAAATTTGAGATAATTTAGGGGTCAACCATATTCCTAGATATTTAAGCGCTGTGTTTACCCATTTAAAGGGGCAATTTGATTGGATAGTATTTATTTATTTATTTGTGGGGATCGAGACATTTAAAATTTCCGACTTGGTATAATTAATTTTGAGGTTTGAGAAATACCCAAAGATAGAGAACTCTTTCATCAAGGAGGGGAGTGAAATATGAGGGTTCCTTATGAAGAACAACAAGTCATCCGCATATGCCGCCACCTTGTATTCTTTTTTCCCCACCTCGAAGCCCTGTATTGCCCTCTCTGCTACAATCCGTCTGACAAATGGCTCTAAGGTTAGGATAAACAGCAGGGGCGAGAGAGGGCATCCCTGTCTCGTCCCGTTTTTGATTTCAACTGTGCTTGAGAGGGAGCCATTGATCTTCAGCTGCGCAGAAGGGTTTTTATAGAGCGTAGAGATCCAAGACATCATATTGTTTCCCAAGCCAATGAACCTGCATGTTTCTAGCATGAAATCCCAGGCTACGCGGTCAAAGGCCTTCTCCGCGTCCGTGGACAGGAGAAGGCCTTCGAATTTCCGCATCCCTGCCGCATGCATCAAATTGAGCGTTTTGATAACATTATCTCTGGTTTCTCTTCCTGGCATGAATCCTGCTTGCTCGCTTCCTATCAATTTGTGAAGTAAAGGTTTCAATCTGTTTGCTATTATTTTTTACATCAATTTCACATCAAGATTCAGCAGCGAAATTGGCCTGTAGCTTGCGCATTCTGTCAGGTCCTTGTTTGGCTTGGGAAGAATTGTAATATGTGCCTTAAGGAAATCCGCCGGGATCTCCCTGGGCTTAGACATGTAGTTCAGGGCCTTTAGTAATGGTCCCAGTAGAGTTTCCTGGAATGTTTTGTAATAAATTGCTGTGAAGCCGTCCGGTCCCGGACTTTTCCCTGTCTTTAGGTGTTTGATCACTTGTTGCAGTTCATAAGTTTCTATGGGATTTTCTAGTTGGGTAATATCTTCAGTTGACAGTGAGGGAAGTTTAGAGTCTATCAGATATTGACGTATGGCATGTAATCTTGTTCCTTGAATTGAGCTAGGTTTCTGTGGGTTGGGTAAGTTATACAAGGATGTGTAATAATTATGAAAATGGTGTGCAATTTTTTCGGTAGTGATGTCTAGTTTCCCTTCTTTTGTTCGTATGCCTGAGATATTTTGTTGTGTTTTCGCGTTTTTTATGGCTCTTGCTAGTAGGCTACCTGTTTTGTTGCCTTGTTCGTAGTAGATTTTTTTTCTAAAAAATAGGAATCTTTTAGCTCTTGTGTCAAAGATCTGTTGGAGTGATTTTCTATGGTTTAAAAGTTCATTTGCCGTATGTTCTGTCAGGGATTGTTTATGTAGGGATTCTAGGGTGCGAATCTTCTCTGTCAGAGATTTAATTTCATTTTCCTTCTCTCTTTTGCGGTAGGCGCCCATTCTAATGAGTTCTCCTCTAATTGTGCATTTATGTGCTTCCCATATTGAAAGGGGGTTGATGTCTGGTGTGGAGTTAGTTTTGAAGTAGTCTGATAATGATGTCGCTATATGAGGGAGTGTAGTTGGATCTGTTAACAGTGCTGAATTTAATCTCCATGTGTTTGCTTTGGGTCGGTGTTCTGTGAATTTCAACGACATTGAAATTGGGGCATGATCTGAGAAGGTCTGTATCCCTATTTTAGCTCCAGAGACTATATCTAAGTCTCTTTGTGATATAAAGACATAATCTATTCTTGAGTATCTGCAATGGGGAATGGAATAGAAGGTGTAATCTTTTCCCTCGGGATTAATGAATCTCCAAGAGTCTATTAGTTGAAGCGAGTTCAGTAATGTTTTGATTTGTTTGAGTATTTTGTATGTGATATAGGTTTTGCCTGTGGACGTGTCACTGAGAGGGTTTAGTGGGACATTAAAGTCCCCCCCTAAAATGATACATCCTGAGCCAAAATCTTTGAGTTGTCCAACAATTTTACGGCAGAAGGTAAGGTGTGCCGTGTTGGGGAAATAAACATTTGCTAGTGTAATAGGCTTACCGCAGCAGTTCCCTTTCAGGAATATAAACCTTCCTTCTGGATCTATGAGTTTGTCAGTTAATTCAAAGGAAGCCTCCCTACCAATGAGTATGGACACTCCCTTGGATTTTGCTAGGTCATTCGTTGCATGGTATGCTTGTGTGAAGAATGAGTCTGTCATTTTGGGGATTTGTTGAGTTTTAAAGTGCGTTTCCTGTAAAAATACAAAACGTGGTTTACCTTTTTTGAGTTCCTTTAAGAGGGTCCTGCGCTTTTCAGGAATGTTCAGGCCCTTCGTGTTGTGAGAGATTACTGTAGGCTCATGTCCTAGGGATGAGTATGCCATCCTGAGGGTTCAGAGAGAGCTGTCGAGGCAATAACTGGAGAGATAACTGAAGTTTGCAATGAATTATACTTTACCCCTTAAAAGGTATAGGTAAAGAGAAATGAGGAAAAGAGAACAAGGAATTAGTACTCTGAAAGTGAGAGCACTTAAAAAATAAGAGTGAGATAATGTGATCTCCTTGGACACCCAATGGGGCCAAGGTAAAATGTTAGTGCCTCCTGCCAGGAAAGTCTACTCCTGTCAAGGGGCACTTTGTCAGAGCATGATTGGCAGCCGTCCAATCACTTTGGTTATTCCAACCAGACAGATTAGATTAAACTGAATTAAAAATATAACACTCAATTAGTGAGCAATAACCGGCAGCAGCCCTAGTAAACATATTGTAAACGTTAATGGTCAACTTTGCACCCTAATATCAACCATGAAGGAGCATACAATCTCCCCTGATCTCTTTGACCCAGATAACTTTACAGGTAGAGATGTCGATGAGTTGTTTGATCATTTCTCTATTCTCCTGGGAGATTTCAAGGCCCCCCTCCAAGCGGGGGTATCATCTTGTCGTCTTCCCTTTAGAGGTGGATTTAAATTAAACCTATAATTTTGCGTTTTATTTTGCTTTTTTTTTTTTTTTTTTTTTTTTTTTTTGAGTTTTAAAGATATTTCTTTCATCGACATTTCCATAATCAATGCTTGCTGAAGTGAGATATTGACAGTTATGCTTCAAGAACTGCACATACCCATTAGTATCAACTATTCTGATTTGTTTTCTTTACAACCATATTTTATCTGTAGAATTGGCCTAAGCCATCATGGGGGGTAAAAGCAACAGTCCCCATAAACATAAATTCCAACTAAAACTGCTGAGCTATAAGAACTGGTACTTAGTGTGTTGTTGATTCTTGATGTGGAGTTCCATTCTACCAGATAAAACGAAACCAGCCGAAGTGACTCGAAATGTTGATGCCAGCAAGCATTAACTTTGGGGTCAGCATTCAAAGTGATATTTCAGGAAAGATGCTCGTCCTCTTCCTTGTGTAGTGTGGTTTTCTATGGACATTTTCAGGCTTCTTCAGAGCCCCTGGGAGTGTGAGGTCTGTTATTTGGAGTCCCCGCCTGTGAACCTCCAGGGCGTGCTGATTTCATCTTCTTGGAGATGCGTTTATCGGGCGATGAGAAGGGGGATCTTTCCAGTGGAGGTAGCATGAATTCCTGATACCACTCTGGCAGTTCTACCTGTTCCAAATGTAACGCTTGGCAGAAATCTGGGAGATCTTCTGGTGATCGCAAGATATGCTGTCTTCCATTTTGGTTCACTAGGAGTGCGAATGGGAATCGCCATGAGTAGCGGAGGTCCTTTTCTCTCAGCTTGTCTAGTAATGGTCTAAGAGCTCTGCGGTTCTTTAGGGTGATCTGAGACAGATCATGAAATAGCATGATGGTTTCTCCATTAAGGACTATCTGATCATTCCTGCGTGCTTTCCTCATGATGTCTTCTTTTAAAGCAAAGCTCTGTAAACAGCATATGATGTCACGTGGTGGCATGTTGTCAGGGCCTCTTGCTCTGAGTGCTCTGTGAGCTCTTACAAATTCAATGTCTGTCTCCTCTGGTCTTTCTAGCAGGCTGTTAAAAACCCTCTGTAAAGCTGGGGTTATTTGATCAGCCTCCACAGTCTCTGGGATCCCCCGCACCCTAATATTGTTCCTTCTGCCTCTGTTATCTAAATCCTCGAGATGTTTATTGATCTCTATAAGTTGCTGGGACTGTGTCTGTGTAACTCTGTCCAGGCGATTAAGAGCCTTATCCCTGCATCTGCCTGCATGTTCTGCCGTGGCCATCTTGTCTGTGAGGATCAGCATACTGGATTTTAGATCCGTTATCGCCGCCGAAAAGGTGGCTTTTATGTCAGCTGCAAAGCCTGACATGCCGGCATATGTTAGGGGGAGGTCAGAGTGAGGGGTAATCCTACCGTTCTCCTCAGCCGCTGATTGTGAGTCCTCACTGAAGTCGTCCTCCATTACATGCGGCGGCGCCATCTTGGCTCCTAACAGGCCTTCTCGTGCAGGCGGGGGATTCCGGAACAAATCTTCAATGTTCCTTCCCTGATAAGCTGCCGATGCGCGGCGTGATCTCGTGCGGGGTGTCCCTGTGTTCCTCTTGCTCATTATCGAGTGCTTTGGGTGCAAGGTGACGGGTTAGGGCTGCCTGGATGCCGGAGCTCTTGTTTCAAGCGTCCATCGCTGTTGCGCGCCAAGCCACGCCCCTCCTGTGTGTTTTTCAGGCCTGCAGGAATGCTATCTGGATAAAGGGGGCCTTGAAATTAAAGGAAGTCCTCCTCTTCCTCCCGCTGTTCTGCCTCAAGTGCCCTGTCCATGATTCCACGAAGCGTGTGCTCCAGCAGGAAGACTAGAGGGACAGTGTCACTGGTGCATGCATTGTCGCTGCTCACCATCCTTGTGGTCTCCTCAAATGATGAGAGGACAGTGCATGCATCCTTGATCAGTAGCCACTGGCATGGCGAAAAGAAGCCAAGCTCCCCTGACTCTGTCCTGGTGCCATACTCGCACAGGTACTCATTGACGGCCCTCTGCTGTGTCTGCAGCAGCTGCAGCATTGCCAACGTTGAGTTCCACCTGGTGGGCATGTTACAAATGAGGAGGTTGGTGGGCAGGTTGCATTCCCTTTGAATGTCAGCCAGCCAAACACTGGCATTGTATTACCACCGGAAATGACCACAGACTTTTCTGGCCTGCCTCAGGAGATCTTGTAAGCCTGGGTACCTGCTCAAGAACCACTGCACCACCAAATTCAAGACGTGTGCCAAACATGGAACATGGGTCAAGTGTCCCTGTCGGAGAGCAGAGAGAAGGTTGGTGCCATTGTCGCATAAGATAAGATAAGATAAGATTTATTGTTATTGTAAAACAAATCACAATGAACATTACATTTTCTACTCCACACATTATTCATACGTCACAATTTTCAACCATGCATTTACCACATAGGATTTAATTATACCAAAAAGTGTATAATATATATATATATATATATATATATATATATAAATATATAAATTTGTCCCCATATTATAAAGGTATAAAAAGGAACAACCATTCCTGGCTGAAGCTGGCGTGGCATCAACCACCTCTGACCCCATCCTACACTCTCTAACCCACATCTTCAATCTCTCCCTCACCTCTGGCATCTTCCCCGATGCTCTAAAACATGCACTGGTCACTCCCATGCTCAAAAAGCCGTCCTTGGACCCTACCAATCTTAACAACCTACGCCCTATCTCCTTGCTCCCCTTTTCCTCTAAACTCCTTGAACGCCTGGTTTACAACCAACTGAGTGACCACCTCATTAAAAACAATCTTCTTGATCCCCTTCAATCTGGATTTCGCCCTCAACACTCCACAGAAACTGCTCTTTTAAAACTCACAAATGACCTACTAACTGCAAAAACCAACGGACATTATTCTGTACTCCTACTTCTGGATCTTTCAGCTGCCTTTGACATGGTTGACCACCCCCTCCTCCTCAAAAAACTTTACTCCCTCGGTCTCCGTAACTGTGCTCTTCAGTGGCTCTCATCCTACCTATCCCAACGCACCTTCAGTGTCACTTACAATTCTACTTCCTCCACTCCTCTTCCCTTCTCTGTCGGGGTCCCCCAAGGTTCTGTTCTTGGACCTCTTTTATTTTCAATCTACACCTCCTCCCTGGGTCAGCTGATAGCCTCTCACGGCTTTCAATATCATTTCTATGCTGATGACACACAAATCTATCTCTCCACCCCTCAACTCACTCCATCAGTCTCCTCACTCATCACTAACTTACTAACCGACATATCTGTATGGATGTCACACCACTTCCTCAAACTCAACTTGTCCAAAACCGAGCTTATAATATTTCCTCCCCCACGTGCCTCTTCTCCTGACTTCTCTGTGAAGAGCAATGGCAAAACCATCCACCCGTCCCCACATGTCAGGGTACTAGGTGTTATCCTAGATTCTGAACTCTCCTTTCAGCCCCACATCCAATCACTTTCCAAAGCTTGCCGCAGCAACCTCCGCAACATCTCTAAACTACGTCCCTTTCTAACCAGTGAAAACACAAAGCTCCTGATTCACTCCCTGGTTATCTCTCGCCTTGACTACTGCAACTCACTCCTCATTGGCTTACCTTTAAATAGACTATCCCCCCTTCAGTCCATCATGAATGCGGCTGCCAGACTCATCCACTTTACAAACCGCTCAGTGTCTGCTACCCCTCTCTGCCAATCTCTCCATTGGCTACCACTCGCCCAACGAATTAAATTCAAAATACTAACAATAAGTTACAAAGCCATCCACAACTGTGCCCCCAGCTACATCACTAACCTAGTCTCAAAATACCAACCTAAACGCCATCTCCGTTCCTCCCAAGATCTCCTGCTCTCTAGCTCCCTCATCACCTCCTCCCATATCCGCCTCCAGGACTTCTCCCGAGCCTCGCCCATCCTCTGGAATTCCCTACCCCAATCTGTCAGACTGTCTCCAAATTTATCCACTTTTAGGCGATCCCTGAAAACATTCCTATTCAGAGAAGCCTATCCTGCCTCCATCTAACAACTGCACTATTTTCTCCATTAGCTCATCCCCCACAGCTATTACCCTTTTGTATAACTTGACCCTCCCTCCTAGATTGTAAGCTCTAACGAGCAGGGCCCTCTGATTCCTCCTGTATTGAATTGTATTGTACTTGTACTGTCTGCCCTAATGTTGTAAAGCGCTGCGTAAACTGTCGGCACTATATAAATCCTGTATAATAATAATAATTGGTGGCATGAGGAGCACTTATCTTAGGGAACACAAGAAGGTCTAGGATTCCCAGAGATCAGGAGCTGCAGCAGATGACATTTATGTACCCAGGCTGTGGTACTATGACAAACTGCAGTTTCTGGCAGGCCAGACTGAACCCAGGCCAGCACTCTCCAGTCTTCCTTCCACACTTCCTTCCCCCCCAGCTGAGGCTTCAGACGCCCAACCTGGGCCTTCCAGGCAGCAACATGTGGAGGAGCCCAGCTTGAGCCAGGTATAGCATTCTTCTAAATATTTCTGTTTGCCAAATAATGATGTTAAATCTATGTTAGTTTTGATAACTAATTTCTGATTTCACAAAGTGTTTTACATATCAATAGACAGTAGTGGCCACAATTGATTGCGACAAGAATGAAAACTGCTGGACTCAGAATGATAGTTTTTTCTATTTATTAACATTCAATTTGCAACAGTCATGAGAAGAAAATTGTGAGTGATTGATGAACCAAAAACTAAAACGATGTCCCTTTTTCATACACAGGAAAGTCTCAGCCAGGAGGTGGTGGGGGTAAGTGGCAGCCAGGAGGTGGCCCGGCCCAGTAGCCTGCCCGATACCCAGGTCCCTCCCCTCTGCCTTCCACAAAAAGTGGCAGGAAGAGGAGTAACCTGGAGGAGGCAGCAATTGGCCTATTTTGGAAGGCTACTGCGGCCCTCAGAACCCCCCACAGTCTTCAAGTGGACTTTGCCTATATTACAGCCTACAAAATGCTGGAAGTGCCAACGCCTAATATGTGAGTATCTCATCTTACAAGCCCTAAATAAGGGGTTGAGGGGCCAACTCACAAGCCAAAGCCATGTTTGTGAGTTCAACCATGGTCCTCCTCCTCGTCCTCCAGGTCCTCCTCCTCCTCCTCAACCTCCAGCCACACCTCCAACACCAGAGCCACAGCCTGGAAGGAAGCGTCTAAGGAAGACCAGAGAGTGATGGCCCTGGGTTCAGTCTGGTCTGGCAAAAGATGCAGGCTGTTGTAGTACCACAGCCTGGGGACATATATATCATCTGCTGCTGTTCCTGATCTCTTGTAGTCCTGGACCGGATTGTGCTCACTATTATAAGGACTCCTCAAGCCACCAATTTTGACTGTAAAATTATTGATGTGTGCCCTGGGGTACAAAGGCTTCACTAATTTCACCAGTTTATCCAGTGTTGCCTTCCTCCTTATTTTGTTATGACCCAGAATAAATGGCTATTTATTTTTCACAAATACTTGCCTATGTGTTTTACTTCAAAAAGGACAGTTTGTTTGTGAGTAGGCAGGTACATTTCTAAAATACAATGTGAAATTAACAACGGACACCAACACCAACCAATCTCCTTGAGATTCTAAAATACAATATAATAATGGTGTTGCGGTAACTTGACACACAAAACCCACAAAAATAATTATGGAGATCACCAAAAAAATTTTTTAAAAATTAACCAAAACAGGAGATCTTGATTAAAAAAACAAACAACAATTTATCAAAAATATAAAAACATAAAACCCCCCCAAAATTCGGTAGATCTGACGAATACAAATATTATATTCATGAAATCACGAGAAATAATTGTGTGAACTGTGTGAATATAAGCAGGAAAACAACTTCATTCTTCTAGCATTATAAAGAAGAAGAGAGTGCGCTGCATTAAACAATTAAAAACATTACAGTGTGACGAAAGTGCTATATCCATTACGAACACTAATTTTACCAGACCGAGCAGTTCCATCTCGGAATTTATTCTGAGCATGCGTGGCACTTTGTGCGTCGGAATTGTCCACACAAGGTCGGAATTTACGCGAACGGATTTTGTTGTCAGAAAATTTTATATCCAGCTCTCAAACTTTGTGTGTCGGAAATTCCAATGGAAAAAGTCAGATGGAGCCCACACACGGTTGGAATTTCTGACAACAAGCTCCGATCGCACATTTTCCGTCGGAAAGTCTGACCGTGTGTACAGGGCATTATTCTTCCCCCTTTTTTATCTTATTCACCTGTACCTTTGATAATCATGACGAGTTTTGATTGTGATTTGGGTTTAATTACATATTCCATAAATACTGTTTATTCAAATTTAGGATCCATATGAAATCATTTGTGATCCTTTGTAGTGAGATTATGACTGGAAATTAATTGGTTTTATTATCAATAACATGTGTGTACTTGCTTGGCACATGTGTGTGCCTTGGCATTGACTGGGATGCAACCAATGCTGCTGTCGTTGCTTTGTGACACACACTGCCTCGCTACCTGTTTGTTTAAATAGTTTTTTCTTTGTGTGAATCTTGATTTCAGGCATGACTTGCCAATGGGATTAACAGTGACTTGAGGTGATATACTCCCCCCAGCGGCTGACATGCGTCTCTCCATTAGGAGGTGGGCCCCCAGTTTCTGGGCTGTCCTCCCCTTCTTCCCTTGATGACAGACACTGGTCGTTCTATTGTGAGGGTCACGCGTGTGCGCACCTTCACGCATGTGCAGTGGGCAAGACGGACCAGTAATGTCAGTGAGCGTGAGCCGGCGCGATGACGTGGGCTGGGTTGGAGGCTCTCAAAAGGGTGCTTAGGGCGGCCCTTATTCAGATGGCTGCCACCCGGGGACAGGCTCTATCACAGGCATTTCAAGGTAAGACAGATCTGTTCAGCCACATCACTTTTGTGAGAGCGACCGCTTTGGTTGTCGCTTATACTCGCCAGTGTTACCTGTGCTTTCATGACAGGAAGTTGCTGGCTTGGCACTTGTTGATATATTTACGCTATGTGGTCTATTGCCTATGATGTAAACGGTCCATATCTTTATATGTACTCACTGCACCTGTTTCTTTAGCCAAAGGCTATAGGGGTTTTTTTGGGCATGTCTGACCCCTGAACATCGCTCCTTACAAACAAGTTTACCTGTCTTTATCCTTGGAATATGGCTGTTTTGAGTCCTGCCTTTGATCCCCGGGTGCCATACTACTTATATGCTATCCATTGAGTGGGTTAGTCTTTTGATCTTGATTGGATTGATGTTTTCCTTTCCCTTTCCCATCTTTTTGTCCCCTATCCCTCCCTCCGTTCCCAACACCTCTGCCCCCCCCTTCTGGTTCTGTGTTTGTTCCCTTTCCATAGACTATATAGACCCACGTTAGAATATTTCTTGTACCTTTTGATTTCAGTTACTGCACCTTCCAGTGCCTCCCGTGTTAGCCGCGGGGGAGGAGTTTCCCGTTTAGGGTGCCTCAAATTGTGCCGTCTGGTGCCCCCTATGGGCTTCCACTGGTAAGCTATGCCTGACTATAACACTCCAAAACTATCTTATTTACTGTATTTTTGTATATTTGTATTTTTTGTTCTTTTTTATATACTCTATATACTCTGCAGAAAAACTGGGCCTTAGGTGTTGGTGGTACCAGAACACTGTAAGCCCTCACAGTTACTCTTGTTGGGGGCAGGAATGGGCCCTGTTGTGAAATATTATATCAAAAATTGTAATTACATGGCCCTGTTAAACAGGGTTAGAAAAATTGGGCCTTGGGTGATGGTGGTGCCAGAACACTGTAAGCCCTCACAGTTACTCTTGTTGGCCGCAGGAACGGGCCCTGCTGTGAAATATTATATCAAAAATTGTAATTACATGGCCCTGTTAAACAGAGGCAGAAAAACTGGGCCTTGGGTGGTGGTGCCACAACACTGTAAGCCCTCACAGTTACTCTTGCTGGGGCGCAGGAACGGGCCCTGCTGTGAAATATTATATCAAAAATTGTAATTACATGCCCCTGTTAAACTGGGGCAAAAAAATGGGGCCTTTGGTGGTGGTGGTGGTGCCCTAAACCAAACATTTTATTGGAGGCTAGCATCAACAAGAATGAGGAGGAATAGGATAGTCAGCATAGGCAGTCATCAAAGGATCCCACATCCAGAGCAAATTCAATCAGTTACATCAGCATCAGGTGCTTGATAGCTGCTAATCCAAGACTGATTCATTTTTATGAATGTGAGCCTATCAACGGAGTCTGTGGACAGGCGCACCCTTTGATCCATTATAAACCCTCCAGCAGCACTGAATTTGTGTTCAGAAAGCACTCTGTATGCAGGACAGGCCAGTAGCTCAATTGCATATTGAGCAAGTTCTGGCCAGTGGTCCATCCATCCAGTTGGAAAGGTCTCCAAGTCTGCTCTTGCCCCTAGATATTCCTGCACCATATAATGCAGATGCTGGCAATGGTTGTTTGAACCAGTCAGACCTTGGCACTGAGGTTGGAAAAATTGTTTAAAGGCATCAGTTAGCCGAACACCGTCTCCAGCGCTCTTCCTCCGACTGAACAAAGCCTTAGCAACACGTTGTCCAGCACCAGGAAATGTTAACCTCCCAGGGTCTGGAAATGCTTTGCACAAACCTTTCTGCAAGGCCTCCTGAAGATGTTTCAAACTCTGCTCCCTCTGCAAAGGCAGGATGAGTTCTGCAACCTTACCCTTTTAACGTGGATCAAGAAGGGTTGCCAGCCAGTAATGATCCCTCTTCTTGATACCACAAATTCTAGGGTCCTTTCGCAGGCTTTGCAGAACCAGGGAGGCCATGCAGCGTAAGTTTGCAGAGGCATTAGATTCTGAGTCCTCTGGGTCACTAAGAATCACATTATCTAATAACTACCTCCTCCCAGCCATGCACAACTCCTTGGGTTTCTGAAAACCATCCCTTGAAGATTGCTGCTGAGTGTTATCCTCTACATCCATGCTGACACAATCCTCCTCCTCTTCTTCCTGTGTGTTTGGCAGGCCTGCAGGAATGCTATCTGGATAAAGGGGGCCTTGAGAGGAAAGGAAGTCCTCCTCTTCCTCCCGCTGTTCTGCCTCAAGTGCCCTGTCCATGATTCCAGGAAGCGTGTGCTCCAGCAGGAAGACTAGAGGGACAGTGTCACCGGTGCATGCATTGTCGCTGCTCACCATCCTTGTGGTCTCCTCAAATGATGAGAGGACAGTGCATGCATCCTTGATCAGTAGCCACTGGCATGGCGAAAAGAAGCCAAGCTCCCCTGACCCTGTCCTGGTGCCATACTCGCACAGGTACTCATTGACGGCCCTCTGCTGTGTCTGCAGCAGCTGCAGCATTGCCAACGTTGAGTTCCACCTGGTGGGCATGTTACAAATGAGGAGGTTGGTGGGCAGGTTGCATTCCCTTTGAATGTCAGCCAGCCAAACACTGGCATTGTATTACCGCCGGAAATGACCACAGACTTTTCTTTCCTGCCTCAGGAGATCTTGTAAGCCTGGGTACCTGCTCAAGAACCACTGCACCACCAAATTCAAGACGTGTGCCAAACATGGAACATGGGTCAAGTGTCCCTGTCGGAGAGCAGAGAGAAGGTTGGTGCCATTGTCGCATAAGATAAGATAAGATAGGATAAGATAAGATTTATTGTTATTGTAAAACAAATCACAATGAACATTACATTTTCTACTCCACACATTATTCATACGTCACAATTTTTAACCATGCATTTACCACATAGGATTTAATTATACCAAAAAGTGTATAATATATATATATATATAAATATATAAATTTGTCCCCATATTATAAAGGTATAAAAAGGAGCAACCATTCCTGGCTGAAGCTGGCGTGGCATCAACCACCTCTGAGCCTGCCCCTGCAGAGCTGACAGAATCTTTGCCCCAGTGGGCCCTGTCCCCTAGGCAGGCCAACTTAAGCACCGCATGGCATCTTTTAGCCTAACTGTTTATGTAGCCCCTTGAATGCTTACGGAGCACTGCTGGCTCAGAGGACAAATCTGCACAAGAGGCCATAGAGGAAGAAGAAGAGGAGGGGGTGGAGAAGAGAGCTGTGGCAGAATTACCACTAGCATTTTGGAGGCGTGGTGGCGGAACAAGCTCCAACAACACTGAACCCTGTCCTGCATCTTTCCTAGCTGCCAGCAGAGTTACCCAGTGTGCCGTGAAGGAAAGGTAACGTCCCGGGCCATGCCTGCTGGACCACAAGACAGGGGTAATATGAACCTCACTGCTGACCGCCCTGTCCAAAGAGGCCAAAACATTGCCTTCCACATGCCGGTAGAGAGCCGGAATGGCCTTCCATGAAAAGAAATGGCGTTTTGGAACCTGCCACTGAGGTACAGCACATTCCACAAATTCACGAAAGGGTCAGAGTCTACCAGTTGAAAAGGCAGCAGTTGCAGTGCTAGCAATTTGGCCAAGCTAGCATTTAGATGCTGAGCATGTGGATGGCTGGGACCGAATTTCTTTTTACGGTTCAGCAACTGGAGTAGGGAAATTTGCCTGCTAAAATCAATTGGTGGTGTACTTCTAGCAGATTGGCTGCAAGTACTTGGGACACCTATTGCTACACCTTCATTCCTCTCAGTGCAGGTTTTTGAGAGGACTGGAGGTATAGTAGGGTTGGAGATCCCAGATGAGGAGTAAGGAGAAGTCCGCCTTTTTCTTTGATGTGGGTCTTTCAAGTGCTGTTGCCAACGGACTGCATGGCAGGTCATGTGTCTGGTCAAACATGTGATGCCCAAGCGGGTGCTGTTCTGACCATGCTTGATCCGCTTCAGACATAGGTTTCAAACAGCAACAGTGTGAACTGCTGCACATGTGTCGAAAAAGGCCCACACCAAGGAACTTTTAAAAGTCAGCGGGGAGTCAGCAGCTCCCTGCACCTGCGGAGCTCTGTGGTGTGATCCAATAGGTTGTCTGCCCTTAAGCTGCCCCCTAGAGGACATCCTGCCTCGTTGAAGTTGTGCCTCCTCCTCATTTTTCTCCTCTCTTCTCTCAGGCACCCAAGTACAGTCAGTGACCTCATCATCCCCTCCCTCCCTGTCACTGGAGCAAACTTGGCAGTATGCTGCAGCTGGGGGAACATGACTCCCTTCCTTAACCTGTGAACCAACATTGGAGTCTTCAAATTGCTACGCATCCTCCAGCAGCATATAACCGACACTGTGGTTGAATAATTCTGAGGACTCCTCCGTGCATGATGGTGGGGCTAAGGAAGGAATGACTGGACAAGGAGGCGTTGGAATAGACCACTTTGGCAGCTGCTTTAGAAGGCAAACTACTCTGAGGCTGGGTGACAGAGGATGAGGATGAGGAGGATGAGGATGGCTTCGTTATCCACTCCACCAACTCTTCTGCATGTTGTGGCTCAATAACATGGCCAGCAGCAGCAAAAAACGGACAAGCGTGCCCCACGGCCACCTGCAGAGGATGCACCATGTCCACGACCACCACTGTTGACTGTAGACACAGAGGCTGCTTGCCCTCTTTTAGTGGCTTGTGAGCCTCTGCCTCTCCTTGGTTGCCTTCCGGACATGTATTTTTTGTTTTGCAACACCACACTACACGGTATTAGATACTTTGTACACCGCCTGCACTGTATTAGAAAGTGCACGATGGCTGCACTGTATTATACACTGTGTACACCACCAGAAGTGTTTTAGAAACTGTACACAGTGTATTAGATACTGTGTACACCGCCTGCACTGTATTAGAAACTGTACAACGGCTGCATTGTATTGTATACTGTGTACACCACCAGAAGTGTAGTAGAAACTATACACATTGTATTAGATACTGTGTACACCGCCTGAAGTGTATTAGAAACAGTACACCACCAAGTGCACTGTAGATATAGGCTACACAGAATGCAGAGTGTATATACTGTGTATATATATATATATATATATATATATATATATATATATTTATACATACAACAACACTGTATATATACTAGACTTACTGTATATATATATATATATATATATATATATCAAATACACTGCCACTAACTGAATAACCTGCCTGCCTAATCTAACTCAAGCTATCTCTCTGTCCACGCCAACAACACTACACACAACCGCTCTGTAAGCAGCCTTATATAGTGTGGGGCATGGACTTAGTCCCCCTGAGTCATGATTGGCCAAAGGCACCCTGCCTTTGGCCAATTATGGCTCCCTCAGCAGAGTGCACTGTGATTGGCCAAAGCATGCAGGTCAGGTGCATGCCTTGGCCAATCATCATACAGCAAAGCACTGTGATCATTATGGGGAATTCCACGGCACTCAAATTTTCTGCGAATGCCCCATAATGTTCGCTGTTCGGCGAATGGGCGAGCACCCGATGTTCGAGCCGAACTTATGTTCAACCCGAACATCGAGCTCATCCCTAGTCACCACATGCAGCATGTCACCATATGCAGCTTGTCACCAAATCTGCAGCATGTCACCATATGCAGCTTGTCACCGGATCCTTAGTATGTAACCATATGCAGCATGTCACCATTTGCAGCTTTTCACCAGATCTGCAGCATGTGTCACCAGATGCAACTTGTCACAGATCTGTAGCATGTCACCATATGCAGGTGGTCACCAGGGGCCGGCACTCGTGGAGCAAGAGGTGGAGCCCAGGTGGCTGTCAGTAGAAATGGAGGGGTGGGAGGTTGGCAACAGCTCCATTTCTGTTGGCAGCCACCTGGGCTCTGCCTCTTGTTTCCCTTTGGCCTTCACGACAGCTGGTCTTCTGTAAAATGGTGGCGGAGCTCAAATCACCAGTGCCGTCCCTGGACCTCTAGTGGCGGCTCTGGCGATTCACTGGGACAAAGCCAATTTCCCATAAATGTCCCGGGAAAATCGGGACTGTTGGCATGTATGAATTTCCCCAAGCACAGGATGAAGTCCTGTTTGAATTGCCTCAGCAAAACAGCCAAAAATACCCATGGATACATTGTAACCACTGCTTGTATGTTTCAAAGATAATACAGCTTATGAATTTTTTTTTCAAATGTTTAGGCAGGGTCTGCACATAAATTCTGCTGATCGTATATATACAATCTAATGACTTTACTAAGAACTGGGTAACAAGAAAATTCCACTAAAGAGATATTGCTTGAAATTACAGATTTATGTGAAAGTAGCCTCCAATTTTACCATGTGGTGCTGCTTAGGTGGAATTTGCTTGAAAAAAAGATCTGTCTGTTCCAGAAGCTACCTATTCCTTCTTAACTAGCAAAGAACAGAAAACGTTTGGTCACAATAACATCTTAAAACTCATTGTTGAAAAGGTGTGAGTTGAGTGACCATAAATGATCCGGCACCTCATCCCTTGTATTGAGAATCAAAGGAGGGGGATTTTGTTAGGGATTATAATGGTGCCACATATAAACAGGTACAGATATTTCTTAAAAAGATGGAAATGATAATACAAAATATTTTAAGGGTAACTACTATAGAGGTATTATGTAAAATATACAGGAGTTGTGGCATAAAAATAATTTTTATTAGATTTACTTTACCGACCAGGGACATTTTTAATCTCGACAATACTTTAACTCTATCCCGAATGCGGCCCAACAAGGGTGACAGATTGAGTGAGATATAACCTTGTGTCTAAGGGGTGACAAACTCCCAAATATTTAAAGCCCGAAGTCACCGACACATTATGTAGTGTAGGTCCCTGGTTGTCAGATACCGTGTCTATCAGCATTATCGAGGATATGGTCCAATTAATCACTAGGCCAGAGTATACACCAAAGTTTATGATGACCAACATCGCTGTCTTCAGGGAATCAGCAGTGTCTCCCAGAAGCAGCATAGTGCCGTCAGCATATAACATACGTTTTTCATGAAGCCCCCCGTAATTGAAGCCACAGATGAATTAGACCGGATCAGGGCGGCCATGGGCTGGATAGCAACGGCAAAGAGTAATGGGGATAACAGACATCCGTGGTGGGTACCTCTATGTAGATGAAAAGGTAGTATATAGGTAATATATAAAGGCTATACCGCAGCTGGACCCAGGACAAAAACGCGTCCCCGAAGCCGAACTTGCCCATAACCGCCCAGACATTCTCTGAACTTTAGGCAGCTTTTCAGCTACCCAACTGGATGTCTTTTAGATACCTGCAGCTTCGGCATGCCTTTGGTAAACACTCCCCCCCGCGGATTACATTAGAGTCCGATCCCATTGAGAGTATATTAATCTCTGGAGTATTGGATAAAACGCCCTCATCCCTATACTTGCGCCTATCTATGGCATATGCTACTAAAGTGGGTAGATTGTACTCCAAATGGCATGCTGATATCCCAGATCTAGAGGAGGAGAAATGGGAGGATTGTTTAGGTTTGTATATCACCACGATGATCTCTGCTAGAGAGAGATTTATCCAGACCAAGTTTCTCCATAGGGTGTACTACACCCCCATCGCCTAGCGACTATTTGCCCATCAGTTTCCTCTGTGTTCCCAAGGTGCCAAAACCCAGAAGCCACTTTTTTCCATATGGTATTGTTATGTACCTGGTAATAGAGCCCGGAATGCAGTGATCGGCCTCTCGTATACCTCTGACTCAGAAACCCCTGGTAGAGTTGACAGGGGCTCGGGAGTACAAAGGGGCACAAGTGCCTGACTGGAAAGCTGGTGTAGAGGGCTGGATATCGTAGACAGCAGAGAGATGCACTGAAGTCCAGCAGCAGGATGCAGGCGGAAGACTGGATGCAGCAGACAGCAGGGAGGTGCGCTGTAGTCCAGCAGCAGGATGCAGGCAGGAGGCTGGATGCGGCAGACAGCAGGGAGGTGCACTGTAGTCCAGCAGCAAGATGCAGGCAGAAGACTGGATAGTGACGACGGGCTGAGTCAAACACAGGCGGGCAGATCAGGTACAGAAGGGTAATCCAAAGAGTAGTCAAGGTCCAAGCCGGGATCGGGGCGGGCAGCAAGCAGAGAAGTCAGGAACAGGCCAAGTCAGGTAAAGATCAGGTAACAAAGTAACGGGCAGCAGAGGTCTTCAGGAAACGCTGTAGACCGGACAGCAAGGCAGAAAGGCATCAGTCCCCTTTAAATAGAGCATCTTGGTGCCAAGTGCTGACACAAGGAGCGCTCGCGCGCGCGCCCGCGCACCGCAGGGTCTTGATTAACCCCTTTTAAATCCTCCTTTTTTCCTGGATTAATATAGCTGTTCTTTGAACTGTGTATGTTGTTACGTAAAGTCTCACTCTAGATCTGTTTTGTTTGTTGAACGTTCAGTCTGAATGTTTTCTTCGGCTTCTTATTTACATTATTGAAGTTTGGAAATGATTGGGATTTGGCAATAAATTTTTAAAAATATTTTGAAGCTGTACTTGGCATGTGTATTTCTTTAGGGCTTTTATTTGGTCTCTACCATGAGAAAATTGAAAGAGAAAACATGGATGAAAAGACAAGCTTGTCAAGAAACTTAAATGAAAATACACATCTAGCACTGTAATTTCTCCAGCTATAATCACCTAACTCCATAGTTGTTTTTTTCAGGGGTTTGGACAATAGGTATCATTATTAAGGTATGTCCCATCGCTAAATTGAGGTTATTTAATGCACGTACAGGGCTGGAGAACATGAACAATGAACCTTTGACCAAAGATTGATTGAGTATTGGTTCAGCCGTTGGAAGGATAGACAGTAGTATAAACCACCTTGCTATCTTCCGTAAGTTCATTAAATACCACCACATTCGTTGAAGGAAAGGTTGCTTATCCATGTGGAACAATAAGGCGCTCTGTGGGTGACACTACTTTACAAAATGTTGAGTTGGGCAATTGAAGAGCTGATTTCACCAGTCCAAGAAAGTTGTCAAAACTGCCAAAATAATAGATGTATTATTAATCTTTCTCTCATTGTTTCAAAATGAGAAGAATGTTGGTAACACCTTACAAAATATATGTTGCTGCACAATGGAGGCCTACATGCTGCCATGTACGTGCTTTGTTTTTGGGTTTAATGCAATTTGGCCCAGTGCACAATGGTTGCTTCCTCACAAGCAAGGTGACAAATTCACCTTGCTACAGACCAAACAATAAAAATTATATTTGTGAGTATAGTCATACTTTCATGCTGGCACATATTTGCATATTGCATGGCTCAAAGGTGTTATATGGTCTTTAGCATCTAGACACGACAAGATAAAAATAATGTTTTGAGTTGTGAAAAACTGATTAACTTTAATTAAACAATGATGTTAACAGAGGTGTGCAGTAAAATCTTATCTGCCAATATTCTTCTTGCCATACTAAACATTTATGATTGAATTAAAAAGTATTTCTTGCTAGAAATTACTTTAATTACCCAAACAATTTTATACTTTCTGAATGCATATTTTTAGGAAAAGCACACTAAAATGAATTTTTCTGTCAACAAACACAATATTATACCTAATTGTTTGGTAAAATATAAAAAAACAGCGTTGCTTTGAGTAAACAGATATCAAACCTGTCAAGCCTTAAACTTGCATGTGACTCCACTGTCTGTCAGGGGTGAGGAGACTGATCTGTTGTTCCTAGTATATAGGAACAACGATTGGTCTCCTCCCCAAGTCAGTCACATCCCCCCAGTTAGAACACACACTGAGGGAACACATTTAACCCCTTGATCACGCCCTAGTGTTAACCCCTTCCCCGTCAGTGACATTTATACAGTAATCAGTGCATTTTTATAGCACTGATCGCTGTATAAATGTCAATGTCAATGGTCCCAAAAATGTGTCAAAAGTGTCTGATTTGTCCACCGCTATGTCGCAGTCCCAATAAAAATTGAAGATCGCAGCCATTACTAGTAAAAAAAAATGCCACAAATCTATCCCCTATTTTGCAGACGCTATAACTTTCGGGCAAACCAATCAATACACGCTTATTGTGATTTTTTTTACCAAAAATATGTAGAAGAATATATATCGGCCTAAACTGATGAAGACATTTTTTTGGGGGGATATTTATTATAGCAAAAAGTAAAAAATATTGTGTTTTTTTCCAAAATTGGCGCTCTTCTTTTGTTTATAGCGCAAACATTAAAAAATGCAGAGGTGATCAAATGCCACCAAAACAAAGCTCTATTTGTGGGAAAAAAGTACATAAATTTTGTTTGGGTACAACGTCGCACGACCGCACAATTGTCAGTTAAAAGCAGTGCCTTATCACAAAAAATGGCTTGGTCAGGAAGGGGGTAAATCCTTACGGGGCTGAAGTGGTTAAACAAAAATTTAAAAAATGACAGATCACTGTACAAACACAAGCAATGTTGGTGCATAGATTTTCCCTGCTGTGCTATTGTATTTTGCCAGAATACACTGATCAGCGCTCGCAGCCATTGACTGCAAGTGCTGATCGGATGCTGGTTTTCTAGCATAATATAACAAATATATTCTCACGCGCTGCCTGACTTAAAGTGGAGTTCCACCCAAAAATGGAACTTCCGCTTTGAGTGCAGGTGACCCCATGACATGCCACATTTGGCATGTCATTTTTTTTGATGGGGGGGATACCCTTTTTTTAGAGGCATCCAGCTCCCACTTTCTCCCTGGGCTCTGTGGCATCAGAAGGAAGATTACCTCTCCCTCTCCCTCCCTGCAATCTTCTGGGACACGTCACAAGCCCCAGAAGATTGCCCGGCCATTCACAGTGCGCAGCGTGGCTCGCGCATGCGCAGTGTGTGCCCGGCTGTGAAGCCACAGCCAGGCGCCCACAGTAATAGGCGTACACACGGTCGGACTTTGTTCGGACATTCCGACAACAAAATCCTAGGATTTTTTCCGACGGATGTTGGCTCAAACTTGTCTTGCATACACACGGTCACACAAAGTTGTCGGCAAATCCGATCATTCTGAACGCGGTGAGGTAAAACACGTACGTCGGGACTATAAACAGGGCAGTGGCCAATAGCTTTCATCTCTTTATTTATTCTGAGCATGCGTGGCACTTTGTCCGTCGGATTTGTGTACACACGATCGGAATTTCCGACAACGGATTTTGTTGTCGGAAAATTTTATCTCCTGCTCTCCAACTTTGTGTGTCGGAAAATCCGATGGAAAATGTCCGATGGAGCCCACACACGGTCGGAATTTCCGACAACACGCTCCGATCGGACATTTTCCATCGGAAAATCCAACCATGTGTATGGGGCAAAAGAATCCCGGCTCCGCAGAGAGGAGGGGGAGAGGAGCGAGGCTTTGTATGCCCGCATCGCTGGACCATGGGACAGGTGAGTGTCCGATTATTAAGAGTCAGCAGCTACACTTTTTGTAGCTGCTGATTTTTAGGTTTTTTTTTTTCGGTGGAACTCCACTTTAAATACTCCAATATTAGCTGCTGCTAACACCTCAATGTGTTCCTACACCAAAAAGTAATATAATAAACAATACTACTCCAATTTAAATAATAAACAGGCTTCTAAAAAGGTCATATACCACTAACATGTGAAAAAATTCTCCAATAAAGTTATTCAATACAATAGTGATGAACATCACTATTGAATAACTTTTTTGGAGAATGTTTTCAAATATTAGTGGTACGGGGGCGTGGCTTGGACATTCATGTGAGCGGACGTGCCTCACACTAGCTCCGACATCCTGACCCACAAAATCCTGCAGTGAGCCCTCTATACTGCTGCAATAGACCAGGCACTTCGCTCCCGGTGTGGAGCCACCCCTACAGTGGCTCCCGGTCACAATACGGGGAACGGGGATGAAGAACGGGGATGGCAAAGAGGCAGGGGGAGAGCTTCCCCGCCGACAAGCAGGCCCAACATGGTGGATCCCCACTCCAACAACGTGCAGGGAAGGTGTCCTATGCCTCGGCGGCGGCCAGGCTAGGACAATATGCACACGATCCTGGCAGCCCTCCACAATCAGCACACCATGAGGCAGAGAAAATGGCGCCCACAGCTCCAGGGACCACAGTGAGTACTCCATCCTCCCCCTCCCTACTTCTGGCATAGCTAGCCCCTCTGATACTGAGCACATTGAGCCTTCTCTACAGGACATACTCACTGCAGTACACACTTATGGCTCCTCTCTTACTGAACTGTCAGCTGAAGTTAAGAGCATGAAGGAAGGCATACTGCATATCAGACAGGACATGCAGAAAATCAGAGAAAGGGTCACTGCTTTGGAGGGACAGGTGAGCTCACTTGAGGATGAATTAACCCCTCTTACTCAGGAAGTTCACATAACATCAGCTAAGACCACTGAAATAGCAGCTAGAGTTAAGGACATGGAGAACAGGCGTAAAAGATCTAATATCTGTATTGTCGATATAGTTACATAGTTACATAGTAGGCGAGGTTGAAAAAAGACATAAGTCCATCAAGTCCAACCTATGTGTGATTATGTGTCAGTATTACATTGTAAATCCCTGTATGTTGCATTCATTTAGGTGCTTATCTAATAGTTTCTTGAAACTACTGATGCTCCCCGCTGAGACCACCTCATGTGGAAGGGAATTCCACATTCTACAGTAAGGAACCCTCTACGTAGTTTAAGGTTAAACCTCCTTTCTTCTAATTTTAATGAGTGGCCACGAGTCTTGTTAAACTCTCTTCTGCGAAAAAGTTTTATTTCTATTGTAGGGTCACCAGTACGGTATTTGTATATTGAAATCATATCCCCTCTCAAGCGTCTCTTCTCCAGAGAGAATAAGTTCAGTGCTCGCAACCTTTCCTCATAACTAAGATCCTCCAGACTCTTTATTAGCTTTGTTGCCTTTCTTTGTACTCGCTCCATTTCCAGTACATCCTTCCTGAGGACTGGTGCCCAGAACTGGACAGCATACTCTAGGTGCGGCCGGACCAGAGTCTTGTAGAGTGGGAGAATTATCGTTTTATCTCTGGAGCTGATCCCCTTTTTAATGCATGTCAATATTCTGTTTGCTTTGTTAGCAGCAGATTGGCATTGCATGCCATTGCTGAGCCTATCATCTACTAGGACCCCCAGGTCCTTTTCCATCCTAGATTCCCCCAGAGGTTCTCCCCCCAGTGTATAGATTGCATTCATATTTTTGCCACCCAAATGCATTATTTTACATTTTTCTACATTGAACCTCATCTGCCATGTAGTTGCCCACTCCATTAATTTGTTCAGATCTTGTTGCAAGATTTCCACATCCTGCGGAGAAGTTATTGCCCTGCTTAGCTTAGTATCGTCTGCAAATACAGAGATTGAACTGTTTATCCCATCCTCCAGGTCGTTTATGAACAAATTAAATAGGATTGGTCCCAGCACAGAACCCTGGGAAACCCCACTACCCACCCCTGACCATTCCGAGTACTCCCCATTTATCACCACCCTCTGAACACGCCCTTGTAGCCAGTTTTCAATCCATGTACTCACCCTATGGTCCATGCCAACGAACCTTATTTTGTACAGTAAACGTTTATGGGGAACTGTGTCAAATGCTTTTGCAAAATCCAGATACACCACGTCTATGGGCCTTCCTTTATCTAGATGGCAACTCACCTCCTCATAGAAGGTTAGTAGATTGGTTTGGCAAGAACGATTCTTCATGAATCCATGCTGATTACTGCTAACGATACCGTTCTCGTTACTAAAATCTTGTATATAATCCCATATCATCCCCTCCAAGAGTTTACATACTATTGATGTTAGGCTAACTGGTCTGTAATTCCCAGGGATGTATTTTGGGCCCTTTTTAAATATTGGTGCTACATTGGCTTTTTTCCAATCAGCTGGTACCATTCCAGTCAGTAGACTGTCTGTAAAAATTAGGAACAACGGTCTGGCAATCATCACTTGACTGAGTTCCATAAGTACCCTCGGATGCAAGCCATCGGGTCCTGGTGATTTATTAATGTTAAGTTTCTCAAGTCTAATTTTAATTCTGTCCTCTGTTAACCATGGAGGTGCTTCCTGTGTTGTGTCATGAGGATAAACACTGCAGTTTTGGTTACTGAAGCCCCCCGATTCACTTGTGAAGACTGAGGAGAAGAATAAATTCAATACCTTCGCCATCTCCCCATCCTTTGTAACCAGATGTCCTTCCTCATTCTTTATGGGGCCAATATGGTCAGTCCTCCCTTTTTTACTGTTTACATACTTAAGGAATTTCTTGGGATTTTTTTTTCTCTTCTTCGCTATGTGTCTTTCATGTTCTATCTTAGCTGTCCTAATTGAACCCTTACATTTCTTGTTGCATTCTTTATAAAGTCTGAATGCTGAGGATGATCCCTCAACCTTGTATTTTTTGAAGGCCTTCTCCTTTGCTTTTATATGCATTTTTACATTGGAGTTAAGCCATCCAGGACTTTTGTTCGCCCTTTTAAATTTATTACCCAATGGGATACATTGGCTAATGCCCTTATTTAATATACTCTTAAAGCAAACCCATCTCTCCTCCGTATTCTTTGTTCCTAATATTTTATCCCAATTTATGCCTTTTAGCAAGGTTTGTAGTTTAGGGAAGTTGGCTCTTTAGAAATTCAGTGTCTTTGTATTCCCTTTATGTTTCCTATTTGTGTGATTTTTACTGAAACTAATTGACCTGTGATCGCTGTTACCTAAATTGCCCCGTATTTCGACATCCGTGATCAGGTCTGTATTTTTGGTAATCAGTAGATCCAGTAATGTTTTATTTCTAGTTAGTGTGTCTACCATCTGACCCATAAAATTGTCCTGCAAGACATTAAGGAACTGGCGAGCCTTAAATGAATGCGCGGTTCCCTCCACCCAGTCTATGTCTGGATAGTTAAAATCCCCCATTATGATAACACTTCCTATCCTTGCTGCTAATCCAAATTGTGATAGGAGATCTGTCTCCACTTCCTCCCTCAGGTTAGGGGGCCTATAGCATACTCCCAGTATTATTTTCCCCTTAGCTTCATCCCTTTGGAGCTCTACCCATAAGGATTCCACCTCCTCCCTAGCTCCCTCAGTGATGTCATCTCTCACATTCACTTGTACATTATTCTTGATATATAGGCATACCCCTCCCCCTTTTTTACTCTCTCTGTCCTTGCGGTAAAGGGTATACCCTTGAATGTTTGCCAGCCAATCATGAGAGCTGTTGAACCAGGTCTCTGAAATTCCCACAAAATCCAAATCCTCCTCGTACAACAGTATCTCTAGTTCACCCATCTTGTCCGCCATGCTCCTGGCA
This sequence comes from Aquarana catesbeiana, assembly GCF_042186555.1. Lineage (NCBI taxonomy): Eukaryota > Metazoa > Chordata > Amphibia > Anura > Ranidae > Aquarana > Aquarana catesbeiana. The sequence goes on from NC_133327.1 coordinate 490,430,933, forward strand.
TTGGTGAACATGCCACATAGTTTAGACCAGTCGCATATTGTCCTCGTATTGGGTGTTTCGAGATTGCAACTAGGACTTGCTACCATACTTACCTTGTGTTTTTGTGCTTTGGTCAACCTACCACTAATGCCCCCAATACTACCCTCTGGAATATCTTCCATGCTGACTGTCTCTACCTGTGGACCCTCCCCCCCATCGCCTAGTTTAAAAACCCCTCTAACTTTTTGGCCATCTTCATTCCCAGCAGATCTGCACCCTCCTCATTTAGGTGCAGTCCATCCCTTCTATAGTACCGGTTATCGACTGAGAAGTCAGCCCAGTCCTCCAGGAACCCAAACCCCTCCTTACTACACCAGCTCTTCAGCTACTTGTTTACTTCCCTAATCTCCCTCTGCCTTTCTGGTGTGGCTCGATGTACCGGTAGCATTCCTGAGAATACTACCTTGGAGGTCCTTTTCCTCAATTTAGCTCCTAAGTCCCTAAAATCGTTCTTTAGGACACTCCATCTGCCTCTGACTTTGTCATTGGTGCCAACATGCACCATGACAGCTGGGTCTTCCCCAGCCACTCCCAGTAATCTGTCCACAAGATCCGTGATGTGCCGAAAGCGAGTGCCCGGTAGACAACATACTGTCCGGTGCTTCAGGTCTTGGTTAAAGATTGCCCTCTCTGTCCTTCTAAGAATTGACTCAGTCTATACAAATGACATCAAGGAGATTTTCAAGTCCTTTCAAAGTAAGAACACCACCACCGTGTACTTCTAAGCAGTAGTGACAATCCACCGTAGTAGTTAAACCTGCTTACCAGATGGCAAGCATAAAAGGGCAGGTGGCTATAGCCCAGCCAAGGCCTTTTAGCTTGCTTGCGCTCCCGGTGTTCATATGGGGGGTAAAACTCCAGGCTCGCTTGCGCGGGTAGAAGACAGGCGGCTGTAATAAGACAGCCGCCTGTCTTCTACCCGCGCAAGCGAGCCTGGAGATTTACCCCCCAAATGAACACCGGGAGCGCAAGCAAGCTAAAAGGCCTTGGCTGGGCTATAGCCACCTGCCCTTTTATGCTTGCCATCTGGTAAGCAGGTTTAACTACTACGGTGGATTGTCACTACTGCTTAGAAGTACACGGTGGTGGTGTTCTTACTTTGAAAGGACTTGAAAATCTCCTTGATGTCATTTGTATAGACTGAGTCTTTCTGAGCGCAGATTTTTACAGGAATATCTATTTTGGTGTGATCGCACTATATGCTGCTGCCGTTTTGTATTTTCTGGTCAAGCGCAGTTTTCTCCATTTATATACTTCTAAGAATTGAGTCCCCTACCACCAGAATTTGTCTTTCCTTTCCCTTTGCTGCCCCCCTACTCTCACTGGAGGAGTTCTTCCCCCGGCAGCTAGGAGAGTCCCTCAGCTCCAGCAGTGCTGGTCCCTGACTGGTTTCACCAGTGTCGCTCAATGGAGTGTACTTATTGGGATGCTCCAGTCCTGGATCGGCATCCCTGGCACTTCCCCCTCTACCCTTCCTGACTGTCACCCATCTACTCTTTGCTAGTGCCAGCACCTCTTTGTCTCCACCCGCCTCTGTGCTGGCCCCTGCTGGCCCCTGCCGTGTACGTTCCTGGCTCTCCTTTAGTATGGAGGGACTTCTCAGTGCTGACAGTTGCTTCCCCAGATTCAGAACCTGGGCTTCCAGGGAAACAATGTGCTTACATTTTGCACAGCAGTATTCGCCCTTGATTTTATGATCAAGGAACACATACATGCAGCAAGATGTATAAAGAGTCGCCTCTCCACACCCGCCGGGCATCGTACCTATTAAATTTAGTGAGGATTGGGGATTATACCCTGTCCAAATTACCTAATAGCTAGCTTCCTGGCACTAATACTTAAGACAATACACAGGTACACAACAAGACAATACACAGGTACTCGCAGACCTACTTTCCCCCTGCAGACCTACGTGCAGCCGCAGGCCACTCGCAGACCTACGTGCACTCGCAGGCCACTCGCAGGCCTACGTGCACTCGCAGGCCTGAGATATGCCTGAGAAGTCTGAAGGAAAACACCCTACTGATTTCATTGAAACCTGGCTAGCTGACACGTTTGGAAGAAATAATGTCACTCCATTTTTCTCTGTAGAAAGAGCCCATAGAATGCCTACCCGACCACCTCCACCAGGGGGCAATGACAGACCATTTTTACTAAAGCTCTTACATTACAAGGATAGAGACATTAATCTCTGTCTGGATAGACAGAAGGCTGATATGGAAATACAAGGTTCCAAAGTGTCCATATACCCAGATTTCTAGGCTGCTGTTCAAAAACAGAGGGCAAAATTCACAGAGGTGAAAAAGAGAATGTGTGCAATTCCAGTAATATATTCCATGCTTTGCCCTGCCAAACTACGCATGGTGGCTGATGAATCGGTGCACTTTTTTGAAAACCCGACAATGGCTACTAATTGGCTTGACCGCCACAAGAGGCAACTGTGGGGAGCTGCACGGGGGCATGAACCAGGCTAAAGAATCGCACAACCTGCATACTTTAACTCCTGTTGCTCACCTTGCTAGGAAAGGAGCTCACAAAGAGGCATAGTTGACTTTTTTGTTACCTCTCGTTTATTACCAGCAACCAATGTGTTTTGACTTTAAGGGCACAAGGTCCCAGCTCTCGTTATTACCCCCCAACTAGCCCTGCGGGGCACCAGTGAAAGGCGTTCCAATGGGATCTCCTAAGTTCATGGTTATTTTTTTTCCTTTTTGTTTGTTTACCAGCCCGGATTGATTGGGCTGTGCACCTTTGATTTACACTGTTATTCTGTTTTGTCACTAGATACTGAACTTAAGAGCAAGATAGCTAGCACTAAATACTTGACGTACTGTCTACGTGAGAACTGGCCACACTGCCCAATTGGGCCTGTCACAGGGGCACCATACAGGGATATAGGTCCCTCTTGAGTATACGGGGCCATGAGTAATCGAATGGACTCAATCCTCTCCTGGCATGTGAGAGGCCTGCATGACCCCAAAAAAAAGAACTGCCATTTTTACATCTCTTTCGCACCAAGCTCCTACGGTCATATGCCTACAAGAGACACACCTTACCAAGGACACCACTAACATACTGCACCTTAGGAAGTACCCCACTCAATATCATTCTACACATACCCAGTACCCTGGGGGTGTCAGCATACTTTTTTCCAGGACTACCTCATTTACAAATATTAGTGATACAGAATAAGACATATTTAGTAGGCTGTTTGTTATTTGAATTGGAGCAGCGCTACAATACTGTTTATTATATGGTTTCCCAGCAGGTCCCTTTGACAAAAGCCGTATGTTAGAACGGCTTTTGTCAGACAGACTGCTGTACAGATTGACCAAAAGATGGCCCACTCAACTAGCTGGTTTGGGGTTTATTTACTAAAGACAAAGCGCTACAATACTGTTTATTATATGGTTTTCCAGCAGCTCCCTTTGACAAAAGCCGTATGTTAGAACGGCTTTTGTCAGACAGACTGCTGTACAGATTGACCAAAAGATGGCCCACTCAACCAGCTGATTTGGGGTTTATTTACTAAAGACAAATACACTGTGTACGTTGCAAAGTGCAGTTGCACTCTGCAAGTGCAGTTGCTCCAGAACTTAGTAAATGAGCAAAAGCTCTGCTGATTTCCATCATTCAATCAATGTGCAAGCAAAAATGCAGTTTTTTTCATTTTCCTGGCACATGATTGGGCACTCTTTGTAAAGTGAAGCTTTACCTCATTTACTAAGCTCTGGAGCAACTGCCCTTACAGAGTGCAACTGCACTTTGCAAAGTGCAAAGTCTATTTGCTTTTAATAAATCAACCCAATTGCATACCTAACTTTAAACCCCCACTGTCTCCTCTGAAACTAATCAAGCACAGATCGTACTTTTTAGCTGTTTCCTTGGCTACAGTAGCTGGGGAATGACATCTGTGACCCTGAGGTTACATAATGCATGTCACCTCTGAGTTCATTAGTCCTAAGGGCTCTTAAAGTGGTAGTAAACTCACACTGGTGAATTTCTGCCATATCAAGTATTAATAGGAACTTAACTGATCTTTGCATGTAAAACCTTTCCATCCTCTTTATTTTGCATGTAATTAGTCCTGTTTTTTCTGCCTGCGTCACTGGCGCATGCACAATTTTGCCTTATTTTACGGCATGCTATTCGTGCCATAAGTCCTTTAATTACATGCTGGGGCTCCATCACGGCACAGCTCCAAGATACCGAGAGACATCATTACGTCACAGGGTGTGAACACAGCACGGCACACATAGTTATATAGTAGGTGAGGTTGAAAAAAGACACAAGTCCATCAAGTCCAACCTATGTGTGTGATTATATGTCAGTATTACATTGTATATCCCTGTATGTTGCGGTCATTCAGGTTCCACATCCTTGCCGCTCTTACAGTAAAGAACCCTCTACGTAGTTTAAGGTTAAACCTCTTTTCTTCTAATTTTAATGAGTGGCCACGAGTCTTGTTACACTCCCTTCTGCGAAAAAGTTTTATCCCTATTGTGGGGTCACCAGTATGGTATTTGTATATTTAAATCATATCCCCTCTCAAGCGTCTCTTCTCCAGAGAGAATAAGTTCAGTGCTCGCAACCTTTCCTCATAACTAATATCCTCCAGACCCTTTATTAGCTTTGTTGCCCTTCTTTGTATTCACTCCATTTCCAGTACATCCTTCCTGAGGACTGGTGCCCAGAACTGGACAGCATACTCTAGGTGCGGCCGGACCAGAGTCTTGTAGAGCGGGAGAATTATCGTTTTATCTCTGGAGTTGATCCCCTTTTTAATGCATGCCAATATTCTGTTTGCTTTGTTAGCAGCAGTTTGGCATTGCATGCCATTGCTGAGCCTATCATCTACTAGGACCCCCAGGTCCTTTTCCATCCTAGATTCCCCCAGAGGTTCTCCCCCCAGTGTATAGATTGCATTCATATTTTTGCCACCCAGATGCATTATTTTACATTTTTCTACATTAAACCTCATTTGCCATGTAGTTGCCCACCCCATTAATTTGTTCAGATCTTGTTGCAAGGTTTCCACATCCTGCGGAGAAGTTATTGCCCTGCTTAGCATAGTATTATCCACAAATACAGAGATTGAACTGTTTACCCCATTCTCCAGGTCGTTTATGAACAAATTAAATAGGATTGGTCCCAGCACAGAACCCTGGGGGACCCCACTACCCACCCCTGACCATTCCGAGTACTCACCATTTATCACCACCCTTTGAACTTGCCCTGGTAGCCAGTTTTCAATCCATGTACTCACCCTATGGTCCATGCCAACGGACCTTATTTTGTACAGTAAACGGGGAACTGTGTCAAATGCTTTTGCAAAATCCAGACACACCACGTCTACGGGCCTTCCTTTATCTAGATGACAACTCACCTCCTCATAGAAGGTTAATAGATTGGTTTGGCAAGAACGATTCTTCATGAATCCATGCTGATTACTGCTAATGATTCTCATTACTAAAATCTTGTATATAGTTCCTTATCTCCTCCAAAAGTTTACATACTATTGATGTTAGGCTAACTGGTCTGTAGATCCCAGGGATGTATTTTGGGCCCTTTTAAAATATTGATGCTACACTGGCTTTTCTCCAATCAGCTGGTACCATTCCAGTCAAATAAAAAACTTTATTTTTTTACACACATGCATGCGTGAGATTAGACACTGGGACAAGTGGAAAGGGTGGAAGTACAGAGCTACTCGGACGCAGAAGACTTTACTTAATATGGTAGCAGTTGCACCAGTAAACGAAGATATAAAATAACACTTTAAAAAAACTAGGAAACATGAAGGTGTTTAAAAGTAATGCTAACTGTTTTAAAAAGCTCTACTGCACATTATTTTAAAAAGGAGCTGTGAAGGCTTTGAGTTTACTAATGCTTTAAAGAGTTACTTAACCCACAACAGTAAAATCAGCCTGTATATTTGTTTTGGGAGGGTGCATGTGATCAGCACAGGACCAATCAGCACTGTCCAGACAGAGGATCAGGGGTCATGCAGCCTCATAGGACAGTCTGAGGTGAATGAAAACTCCTCCTCCAAAGTTTTAACCAGTGCTTGGCTGGACACTGATATAAGTCACACGACTGCTATATACTGCTGATGAGAAAAGATATTTTGCAGTTTATATTTACTAAAATAAATTGCATTTACATATTCTGTGTACTGTGGGAGACCAGATATAGTTAATGCAGGGTCCTGGGTTTAGTAACACTTTAAACTTACTGCTATTTACCGCCGTCCTTTGCTCTCCCGTTCCACTGCACGTGCTGCGCTGGAGAAGAGGGTGCACACCTTCAGAACCCCAGAGCACTTGACCCACCTTTGCTGGTTCCAAAAATTGATAGCAAGCTCACGGCTGCAGCAGCCTTGAGCTTGCTTCAAACCCCTGAATACCAGGATGTTTATAAATGTCCTTTGGTAGACATGGGGTTAAGAACCAGATCTGGTTTCAGGTTGACTTGACAGATAAATCCAGAGACAATGTTTGCTATATGACAATCTCTTCATCCTCCGCCTCAATATAGCTAGTGTGAGGACAACAATCAAGGATGTCACAGAAGACATTCAAAAATGCACAAAAACATTACAATACAACTACGCAACAAATGCTTTTTTATCTCTCTCTCTCTCAATTAACCCACAAACAGGAAAAGGAAGTGATGGAGGAAAGAGCCTAATAGGGCATGTAAAACTATCAGAAAAATTCAATTGCATGCACATAAAAACGCACCTTATAACGCATGTAAAAGTGTGAAAACGCACGTCACTGCATATGCATTTAATGCCTGTTTTCATGCACATACAGTAAGTCCTTAAACTGAATTGCGAACAAAACATGTTTTCAATAACAAAATGCTTTCTTTCATTATGACATACAGTGCCTTGCAAAAGTATTCACCCCCCCCCCCCCCCTTGGCATTTTTCATGTTTTGTTGCTTCACAACCTGGAATTAACATGGATTGTTTGAGGATTTGCATCATTTAATTTACAGAACATGCCCACAACTTTGAAGATGTGTTCTTTTTTTATTGTGAAGCAAACAACAAATAGGACAAAATAACAGAAAAAGTCAATGTGCATAACTATTCACCCCCTAAGTCAATACTTATGCCTTTTCGCAAACTCAAAACGTGCCATTTTGTTTTTTGCTGAAAGTAATGGCTTTATTCTGGCCACTCTGCCATAAAGCCCAACTCTATGGAGTGTACGGCTTATTGTCATCCTATGTACAGATACTCCAGTCTCTGCTGTGGAGCTCTGCAGCTCCTCCAGGGTTACCTTAGGTCTCTGTGCTGCCTCTCTGATTAATGCCCCCCTTGCCCGGTCTGTGAGTTTTGGTGTGCGGCCGTCTCTTGGCAGGTTTGCTCTTGTGCCATGTTCTTTCCATTTGGTTATGATAGATTTGATGGTGCTCCTAGGGATCATCAAAGATTTGGATATTTTTTTATAACCTAACCCTGACTTGTACTTCTCAACAACATTGTCCCTTACTTGTTTGGGAAGCTCCTTGGTTTTCATGGCAGTGTTTGGTTAGTGGTGCCTCTTGCTTAGGTGTTGCAGCCTCTGGGGCCTTTAACAAAGGTGTGTATATGTAATGACAGATCATGTGACACTTAGATTGCACACAGGTGGACATCATTTCACTAATTATGTGATTTCTGAAGGTAATTGGTTGCACCAGAGCTTTTTATGGGCTTCATAACAAAGGGGGTGAATACATACGCACATGCCAATTATCATTTTTTTATTTCTGAAAAATAGTTTTATGTATATATTTTTATAATTTTACTTCACCAACTTTGACTATTGTGTTCTGATCCATCACATATAATTCAGATTAAAAAAACATTGAACTAAAGGCTGTAATGTAACAAAATAGGTAAAAAGGGGGGTGAATACTTTTGCAAGGCACTGTACCATATGTAACTTTTTAAAAACATGAACATGAACTAATATAATTTTACTTTTTGTATTGTATGCTATTTTTATGTATATTGGAGCATTATTCAGTGTAATATTTATCGGACTAGCCAATGTGACAATACGGTAAAATACTACATTTGCATTTTACTGCATACAAAAACGCATGCAAGCATGCATACAAAGCCACACATTGAAAGTGAAGAGTGGTGTAAACTAGCCCTTTACATAGTTAAGTTTAAAAGAAAACACAAGGCCATCCAGTTCAACCAATAAGTTCCATAGTTAAAGAGGTTCTTCACCTTAGAAATAAATGTAAATACTGTAGCTGCTGACTTTTACACTTACTTGTCTAGGGATCAAGCACTGTCATCACTTGGGCCTGATCTCTGCCGGTCTTTGGGACCCAGGTGCTGGTACGTCTACTAAGGGAGGCCTTGACTCCTTGCGGCTTCACAGCCAGCTTTGCACTGTGTATGCGTGAGCCATGCTACACTTTGTGAATGGTCCCCCAGCCTTCTGGGACCTATGACGTGTCTCAGAAGGCTGCGGGCAAAGAAAGTAGGGGGAACTTCGGCTCAGACCTCCAAGCAGAAGTGGGAGCTGGTACCTCTCAGAACTAGGTACTCGCTTCCCCCCAAAAAAATTATTGTGCCAAATATGGTAGAGGAGGGTAGAGGAGGGGGGAGGACATAGTGGAATGTCCCCTTTAGGACATTGAGCTCAATATAATAAACTTTCCCAAGTAAACTATTTGTTAAAATTCTTACATCAGCACTTAAAGTAGCTTTGCTTACAAAAAAGGAATATGATTATTTAAAGGTAGAAGAATACATTATACCAACATTTTATATCACCCCTAAACAAAAATGTGAGCAAACCATCAGGACGACCTATTGTCTCAGGTATAGGAGGCCCGGTAGAAAGGGTAGGAAAATATGTAGACAAATGTATTAAACATCTGATAAGAGAACTGCCTTTGTCTGTGCTTGACTCAGCAGATATCTTAAGAAGATTAAAAGATCTTACAATACCTGATGATTATGACCTGGCGGGAGTAGATGTGGAGTCTCTGTACTCCTCCATCCCACATGAGGTGGGGGTACATGCGGTGTCCCAATGGCTGGATACATGTCATTGACTGATGGGTTATCAGAATGCCATCTTGAGACCCATTGTATCTGAAATGCGTTTTCAGCTTGTGCGGCTTATAGTGCCATCTTTGTGAGTTTAATACCTTAACGTTTTTTATATATTATTAAACATTTTAAACAAAGAGCACTAGATTCTGCCTTCCTTCTTTTGCATATCCATCATATTTGGTGAGATGATCGGGGTTTTATCCAATGTGAATAAGCGATTTAATGGAGGAAAGTAATTACCAGCACCACACCAGTCCTCTCTATTATCCCCAGAGGGAAACACTGCTGATTTGACTCAGATGTGAGGTGAGCAGCCTGTGATACTGGTGAAGGAAAGCACAAGCAGTTTGGATTTTTGCACCGTTGATGTATTGATTTTTTTAAATCACTTCAATCAGTCACAGATATTATATATGAACTTTCAGTAATATATGTTTATTGATTACCATTTTTACACTTTTATTATTATTATTGATGTTTTTTATAGCGCAGCACTATCTATTGATTATCAGAATAAACTGTTGGTGGAATTCTTGGAATTGGTATGGAATAACAACTATTTTGTGTTTAATCAAAGGTATTACCGCCAACTGCCTGCTTACATCTGGGATGGTGGAAAAAAGAGGAGGTATATACTCACCTAGCATTTGGGGGAACATGTCATGCTATGGGTTTGCTATATTGATGATGTGCTGGTGGTGTGGAGGGTCCCTAGAGCAATTTACTAGATACATTTTGGACCTCAATAATATTAACAGAAATATCTACCTTACATTTAAGGTGGATCTGCACCAAATTTAATTCTTAGATCTATTGATCTGTAAGGAGGGAGCAAAAATAAAGACCTAAACCTTTAGGAAACCTACTGTCGACAACACCCTCCTCCACGCCACCAGCCATCATCTATGGCCCCAAATTAGAGGTATCCCTACATGACAATTTCTGAGAATTAGTAGAAACTGTTCGAATCTCAAGGACTTCCACAATAAAAGTACAGAGCTTAGACAGATTCAGGGCTTGGGTTACCCCAACTCTGTTATTAGAGAAGGTATGGTAAAGGCACTAAATGAAAGCAGAGAAAGTGTTCTTGGGCTCGAAAAAAGTGACAAAAATGCCCTACCTGAACCTAAATTGGAAAGAATTGGAGTAGTAACAACTTATGGAACTCATTGGAACCAGCTTAAAACAGTTCTTAATAAGCATTGACATATTCTCCTTTTGAATAATCTAATAACCAAGCAAGCCCCGACCATAGGAGATGCACTTGTTCAGAGTGAATATATGAAAACAGAAAAACCTAATGTGCTAACGTAACTTGCCAGACCCTTAAACGGCATGTATCCCTGTGGATACTGTAGTGTATGCAAATATGTAGTAAAAACAAAATCTTTTAGTGACTTGGAGGGGAAACAAACCTACCAAATTTGAACATTTATCAACTGCTCCTCCAGTTTTATTGTGTATCAGATTACATGCCTATGTAGGAAGATATAAAGTAGCTCAAAAAAGTGAGTAAACCCCTCACATTTTTGTAAATATTTTATTATATCTTTTCATGTGACAACACTGATAAAATGACACTTTGCTACAATGTAAAGTAGTGAGTGTACAGCTTGTATAACAGTGTCAATTTGCTGCCCCCTCAAAATAACTCAACACACAGCCACTAAAGCGGAGTTCCACCCATTTAAAAGTCAGCAGCTACAAAAAGTGTAGCTGCTGACTTTTAACTACTTCCCACCCTGCGCATAAATGGCCTTTTCTCATTCTGAGTGGACGGTCAGGAACGTCCCTCAGAACGAGTGCTCACAGCGTGGCCACGAGGTGCGCTGCGGCTCGATTCTGTGATCATTCTGATCACAGGATCCAGCTGAGCAGAGATCGGGATATGGACGCTGTGATTGGCCCTCCCAAACACCTGACGGCTGTGTCCACCACAGCCGTCACAATGTAAACAGAGACGCGTGTCTCTGTGACAGGTCTCCCTGCCGAGCTCAGTGAGAGCTCAGTGCGGGGGGGGGGGGGGGGGTCTGCAGATCTGTGACAGCTCTCTGTGTGAGGATGATTTTACACAGAGAGCTGTTACAGATCACCCCACAAAGTACACCAAGCACCACTGACATACACCTGTCCCTATACACATTTCAGTGTCCCAATAAAAAGATCTGTCTGTCCCCCATCACTGCCAACACCAAATAAACACTTATTATTTGGTTATTTTTACCAAAGAAATGTAGAAGCATAATTTTTGGTCAAAATTTATCAAGAGAAATTACATATTTGCAAAATTTTATAACAGAAACTAAGAAAATGCATTTTTTTTGAAAATTTTCAGTCTTTTTTTATTTGTAGCGTAAAAAATAAAAACCCCAGCAGTGATTAAATACCACCAAAAAAGCTCTATTTGTGTGAAAAAAAATGATAAAAATGTAATTTGGGTACAGTGTTACATGACCGCGCAATTGTGTTTTATGTAAAAACAGGCTCCCCCCCCAAAAAAATGACATGCCAAATGTGGCATGTCAGGGGGTCACCAGCACTTAAAGAGGAAGTTCAATTTCTGGGTGGAACTCCGCTTTAATGTCTAAACCGCTGGCAACAAAATTGAGTACACCCCTAAGTGGAAATGTCCAAATTGGGCCGAATTAGCCATTTTCCCTCCCCGATGTTATGTGACTACTTAGTGTTACAAGGTCTCAGGTGTGAATTGGGAGCAGGTGTGTTAAATTTGATGTTATCACTCTCACTCTATCATTCTGGTCACTGGAAGTTCAACATGGCACCTCATGGCAAAGAACTCTCTGAGGATCTGACAAAAAAAATGTGTTGCTCTACATAAAGATGGCCTAGGCTATAAGAAGATTGCCAAGACCCTGAAACTGAACTGTACCATGGTGACCAAGACCATACAGCGGTTTAACAGGACAGGTTCCATTCAGAATAGGCCTCGCCATGGTCTACCAAAGAAACTGAGTGCACGTGCTCAGCATCATATGCAGAGGTTGTCTTTGGGAAATAGATGTATGAGTGCTGCCAGCATTGCTGCAGAGTAGGGATGAGCCAAACACCCCCCTATTCGGTTTGCACCAGCAGAACTTGCGAACAGGCAAAAAATTTGTTCAAAAACGCGAACACCGTTAAAGTCTATGGGACACAAACATGAATAATCAAAAGTGCTAATTTTAAAGGCTTATAGGCAAGTTATTGTCATAAAAAGTGTTTGGGGACCTGGGTCCTGCCCCAGGGGACATGGATCAATGCAAAAAAAAGTTTTAAAAATGTCAGTTTTTTCTAGAGCAGTGATTTTAATAATGCCTAAAGTTAAACAATAAAAGTGTAATATTCCTTTAAATTTCGTACCTGGGGGGTGTCTATAGTATGCCTGTAAAGGGGCGCATGTTTCCCGTTTTTAGAACAGTCTGACAGCAAAATGACATTTCAAAGGAAAAAAAGTCATTTAAAACTACTCGCGGCTATTAATGAATTGCCGGTCCGACAATACACATAAAAGTTCATTGATAAAAACGGTCAGGGAATTCCCCACAGGGGAACCCCGAACCAAAATTAAAAAAAAATAATGGCGTGGGGTCCCCCTCAAAATCTATACCAGACCCTTCAGGTCTGGTATGGATTTTAAGAGGAACCCCGCGCCAAAATTAAAAAAAAAAACGGCGTGGGGTCCCCCCAAAAATCCATACCAGACCCTTATCTGTGCATGCAACCTGGCAGGCCGCAGGAAAAGAGGGGGGGACGAGAGAGCGCCCCCCCCTCCTGAACCGTACCAAGCCACATGCCCTCAACATTGGGAGAGTGCTTTGGTGTAGCCCCCCAAAACACCTTGTCCCCATGTTGATGAGAACAAGGGCCTCATCCCCACAACCCTGGCCGGTGGTTGTGGGGGTCTGCGGGCGGGGGGCTTATTGGAATTTGGAAGCCTCCTTTAACAAGGGGACCCCCAGATCCCAGCCCTCCCCCCTGTGTGAAATGGTAGGGGGGTACAAAAGTACCCCTACCATTTCACTAAAAATGACAATTCCTTTATTTAAATGCTTCCTCTTTCTTCTATCTTCCTTCAGTTTCTTCCTCCATCTTCTTCTTCTTCTGGTTCTTCTGGTTCTTCTGGTTCTTCCTCTGTTGTTCCCATCATGGATGCGGAGCGGCCCGAAAAGAAGATGAAGACAAGAAGATGAAGAGAAGAAGATGAAGAGAGAAGCGTCACACAGTGGGAGCCTCCCTCCATGCCATCATGGATGCGGAGCGGCCCGAGGAGAAGAAGGGAAGAAGACGCCGACGCCGCGGAGGAAGATGCCGGACAAGAACACCGGAGCAAGAACCAGAAGAACCAGAAGAAGAAGAAGATGGAGGAAGAAAACGAAGGAAGATAGAAGAAAGAAGAAGCATTTAAATAAAGGAATTGTCAAAAACTGTCTCTTGTCATTTTTAACATTTTTGACACCGGGGGGGCCGGGATCTGGGGGTCCCCTTGTTAAAGGGGGCTTCCATATTCCGATAAGCCCCCCGCCCGCAGACCCCCACAACCACCGGCCAGGGTTGTGGGGATGAGGCCCTTGTCTTCATCAACATGGGGACAAGGTGTTTTGGGGGGCTACCACAAAGCACCCTCCCAATGTTGAGGGCATGTGGCCTGGTGCGGTTCAGGAGGGGGGGGCTCTCTCATCCCCCCTCTTTTCCTGCGGCCTGCCAAGTTGCGTGCTCGGATAAGGGTCTGGTATGGATTTTTGGGGGGACCCCACGCCGTTTTTTTTTTTGGGCGCGGGGTTCCCCTTAAAATCCATACCAGACCTGAAGGGCCTGGTATGGAATTTAGAGGGACCCCCCACGTCATTTTTTTTTTTTTAATTTTGGTTTGGGGTTCCCTTGTGGGGAATTCACATGCCGTTTTGATCAATGAACTTTTATGTGTATTGTCGGACCGGCAATTCATTAATAGCCGCGAGTAGTTTAAATGACTTTTTTTCCTTTGAAATGTCATTTTGCTGTCAGACTGTTCTAAACACTGGAAACATGCGCCCCTTTACAGGCATACTATAGACACCCCCCAGGTACGAAATCTAAAGGGATATTACACTTTTATTGTTTCACTTTAAGCATTATTAAAATCACAGCTCCCGAAAAAACGTCCATTTTTAAAACTTTTTTTGCATTGATCCATGTCCCCTGGGGCAGGACCCAGGTCCCCAAACACTTTTTATGACAATACCATGAATATAAGCCTTTAAAATTAGCACTTTTGATTTCTCCCATAGACTTTTAAAGGGTGTTCCGCGGCATTCGAATTTGCCGCGAACACCCCAAATTGTTTGCTGTTCAGCGAACTGGCGAACAACCGATGTTCGAGTCGAACATGAGTTTGACTCGAACTCGAAGCTCATCCCTACTGCAGAGGTTGAAGGGGTGGGGGGTCAGCCTGTCAGTGCTCAGACCATATGCCGCACACTGCATCAAATTGGTCTGCATGGCTGTCATCTCAAAAGAAAGCCTCTTCTAAAGATAATGCACAAGAAAACCCGCAAACAGTTTGCTGAAGACAAGAAGACTAAGGACATGGATTACTGGAACCATGTCCTGTGGTCTGACAAGACCAAGGTAAACTTATTTGGTTCAGATGTGTCAGAAACCATGAATCAGACTGAGACAGAAGTGCAGTGAATGACACATTTAATAATAATAAAAAGGTAAACAATGTAAGCGTAGTCAATACATAGTCAGAGTTCAGTAACCAGATCGGGTAGTCAGCCAATGCCAATGTCAGAGAGCCAGAGATCAACGTAGTAGTACAGCAAGCAGGATCAGGAGCCAGAAGGGACGTCAGCCGAGCAAGTCTTCAACAGGAACGCAGGAGAAAGTCTCTGAAATGTGACCAAAGGCAAAGGCAGAGATGAAGTGAGCTGGACGGCTTTAAGTAGACAGGACTGACGAACAGATCATCAACAGCTGAGTCACTGTGGAGAGAAAGGAGCTGGAAATTAGCCGACAGCTGAGCGGCCAGCTCAGAGAAGGAAGGGCTGAGCCCAGCCCTGACAATACCCCCTCCTCACCCTCCTCAGCGACCCCTCCCCCTCGGACGACCACCGGGCTTGGGGGGAAAACGTCTATGGAAATCACGGAGGAGGACAGGGGCATGTACGTCTGAGGATGAGACCCAAGAGCGTTCCTCCGGACTGTACCCCTTCCAATGCACCAGGTATTGTATGCGCCCACAGACCCCACGGGAGTCAACAATGGATTGTACTTCATACTCCTCATGGTTCTCAACCTGTACAGGGTGAGTTTGTGGATCCGAGGTGGTAAAGCGGTTGCAGACCAAAGGTTTCAATAAGGAGACCTGAAACAAATTAGAGATGTGCATACTAGGAGGAAGGTCCAACGCGTAAACCACTGGGTTAATCCTGCGAAGGATACAAAAAGGCCCAATAAACCGAGGTGTGAACTTCAAAGAAGGAACACAAAGTTGGAGGTTGCGAGACGACAGCCAGACTCTGTCCCCAACCTGGTAGGAATACTTCATATTCCCATCGCACACTTTCCTGGATGAGCTCACGAAATATGGGTGCTGTAGCAACAGCCAGCTGGATACTGGTTCAAGTCAAAATGAAAATATTTGCCAGCACACCATGGAATGGCATAGATAGCGTCCAAACGTGTATTTTATTGCATGATCACAACACAAGTAGAGTGCAATGTTACGGAGTCACGCAGGACCCCTTCGTCAGGCATGCGATGATGAAGGGGTCCTGCGTGACTCCGAAACATTGCACTCTCCTTGTGTTGTGATCATGCAATAAATTACACGTTTGGACGCTATCTACGCCGCTCCATGGTGTGCTGGCAAATATTTTCATTTCAACCTGGTAGGAAGGCGCAGGCAGGTGTCTGCGGTCAGCATGGAGTCTTTACTTATCATTAGTATGTCGCAAAGCCTCCTGGACTTGTGCCCAAGTGGAACGAAGACCACGGAGATGCTCCTCTAACGCAGGAATACTCTGCAGAACAAAGGAGGCAGGCAACACGGAAGGTTGGAAACCATAGTTCGCCATAAACAGGGACAAACGGGAAGCTGAATTCAAGGCACTATTGTGAGCAAACTCCGCCCACGGTAAGAGGTCTGACCAGTTGTTATGATGGTCAGAAATATAAGAACATAGGAATTGCTGCAAGGAACTGATTGGCTCGTTCTGCGGCCCCATTAGACTGCAGGTGATACGCAGAGGAGAAAGCAAGCTGAATACCCAACTGTGCACAAAAGGCTCTCCAGAACCGGGACACAAACTGACTACCCCTGTCTGAGACAATTACCTTGGGTAGTCCATGTAAGCGGAAGATCTCCCATGCAAAAATGGAAGCCAGTTCCTTAGAAGTAGGCAACTTCTTGAGTGGAATACAATGCAACATTTTCGAGAACCGGTCAAACACGATAAGGATAACTGTTATGCCCTGGGAGTTGGGTAACTCCACAATGAAATCCATAGACAGGTGGGTCCAGGGCCTCTCTCCATTAGATATGGGTTGTAAGATGCCCACTGGAAGGTGTCGTGGAGTCTTACTCTGAGCACACATGGAACAGGCAGCTACGAAGGCGGTTATATCAGCACATAGACTAGGCCACCAGAATTGTTGGGAAATGGCCCAAAAGAGTTGATTCTTCCCAGGGTGGCCAGCAGCCTTGGGAGAATGGTAAGTCTGGAGCACGGCAGTACGGAGGCTCTCGAGAACAAAGCAGCGGTCACAAGGTTTCTCAGGAGGAGCATCGACAG
The DNA here is from genome assembly GCF_042186555.1 of Aquarana catesbeiana. Lineage (NCBI taxonomy): Eukaryota > Metazoa > Chordata > Amphibia > Anura > Ranidae > Aquarana > Aquarana catesbeiana. The sequence goes on from NC_133327.1 coordinate 490,447,823, forward strand.
AGCAGCAAGAATTTTGTCACCCAAAGGAGAAGTAAGACTGGTGCGAACCGTAGCCAGAATACGATCAGGAGGAATCACAGGAACCAGAATCGACTCCATCTTGGAAGTGGAGGAAAATTGTCATGACAAGGCGTCAGCCCTTACATTCTTAGTACCGGGTAAGAATGAGACAATGTAATTAAAACTTGATAAGAAAAGAGCCCATCGCGCCCTTCTGGGAGAGAGGCGCTTAGCCTCAGACAAGAATGTGAGATTCTTATGGTCAGTAAGAATGAGAAACGGCACAGTGGTACCTTTCAGTGGTACCTTTCAGGGCTAAAATGATCGCCAACAGCTCTCTGTCACCAATCTCGTAATTGCACTCTGCCAGTGACAATTTCTTGGAAAAGTAGCCACGCGGATGCATAGCGCACTCAGAGTTAGGACGTTGAGACAGAAGGGCGCCAACTCCAGTCTCGGAAGCATCAACTTCTAGGATAAAAGGCAACGTAGGATCAGGGTGTGCCAACAGAGGAGCAGAAACAAAGGCAACCTTGAGAATCTCAAAGGCCTTAATGGACTCCGGAGACCAGCTCTGTGGTTTGCCGTCTTTCCTGGTCATATCAGTCAGGGGCTTGACCAGAGAGGAGAAGTTACGAATAAACTTCCAATAATAGTTGGCAAAGCCAAGAAAACGCTGCAAAGGACGTAAACCCACGGGTCGAGGCCACTGTAGGACCGCTGAAAGTTTCTCTGGGTCCATCGAAAAACCAGCAGTGGAAATGACATAGCCCAGGAATTTCACCTGTTCACAATGGAATTCGCACTTTTCCAATTTACAATAGAGACTGTTCTCTCGTAGTCTAAGCATGCGACAGACATCTGTGTGTTGGCTCTCCAGGGACTTGGAAAATATGAGGATATCATCGAGATAAACCACCACACATAACTGCAACAAATCTTGGAGGACATCGTTAATGAACTCCTGGAAAACTGCCGGAGCGTTACAAAGGCCAAAAGGCATTACGAGATAATCATAATGACCTGATCTGGTATTAAACGCAGTTTTCCACTCATCGCCCTCCTTAATCCTGACAAGATTGTATGCCCCTCTCAAATCAAGCTTTGTGAAAACCGTTGCTCCCTTGAGGCGGTCAAATAACTCCGTAATCAACAGAATGGGATAGGCATTCTTAATAGTGAAACGATTGAGACCCCTATAATCGATACAAGGTCTCAGTTCACCACTCTTCTTCTTCACAAAAAAGAAACCAGCACGAGCAGGAGACGAGGATTTGCGGATGAAACCTCGAGAAAGTGCGTCTACAACATACTCCTCCTTGGCCTTATCCTCCAAGACCGACGAAGGGTAAACCCTGCCACGAGGGGGTATGGCACCAGGTTGAAGGTCAATTGCGCAATCATACGACCGGTGTGGAGGCAAAGTACCGGCTTGACCTTTGTCAAAGACATCGCTAAAATCGCTGTGAAGAGGTGCACAGGACCTTGGCTACCTTCTGGAAGCATCTCTCACTGCACTGTGGTGACCAGGACAGAACCACAACACAGAGCCAATCAAAAGAAGGGGTGTGCCTTTGTAACCAAGGACAACCAAAAACCAGCGGAAACCTAGTCACATGGGCAGGCTGTAGAGGTCTCCCATCAAGAGCTTCAATGGCAAGTGGAGTGTCACGCAGCTGCAGCGGAATTGAGTGCTTCAATACAAAGGCAGCATCAATGAACAGGCCTGCAGCCCCAGAGTCGATTAGAGCCTGTATCTCAATGACTCAGATGTCTCAGCCCAAGACAGGGTAACCGAAACCAGGGGCTTATCTTTCTGTGAAACTGGAGACGGAACAATGCCACCTAAGGTCTGTCCATGACAGGACCTCAAGGTTCGGGCGTTCCCTGGACGGGTAGGACAAGACTTCAAAAAGTGACCAGCCTGGCCACAATAAAGGCACAATCTCTCCCTCCTCCTAAGGGCTCTCTCATCCGCAGAGAGACGCGTGAAGCCCAAGTGCATGGGTTCATCCTTCACAGACCGACTCTGTACCAGGAGGCATGCGAGGTGAGGGAGGCAAGGGTGGGACTGCAAAGCTCGGAGACAAATGTACAGGAGGCTTGCGCCAGCGCTCCTTGAAAGAGAGTCTTTTTCTGAGTCTGGAGTCAATGAGGATGGCAAATGTGATCAACCCCTCCAGATCAGTGGGTATTTCTCAGACTGCTATCTCATCCTTGATGTTATCCGAGAGACCACGAGAGAAGACGGCCACGAGGGCCTCATTGTTCCAAGCAACCTCTGCTGCCAGAGTACAAAATTCAATGGCGTAATCGACAACAGTTCTCGTACTCTGTTTGATGGGCATGAGGCTCTTGGCAGCAGAATCGGAGCGTGCGAGAACGTCAAATACCCTTTTGAAGGAAGCCACAAACTCAGGACCACAGGTTTTTGCGTCTCCCATAGAGGGTTTGCCCAGGCCAAGGCTCTCTCAGAAAGCAAAGATATCAAGAAACCTACTTTGCTTCTGTCCGTGGGAAACACCTGGGGCAGCATCTTAAAGTATATCTCAACCTGGTTTAGAAACCCTCTGCATTGAACTGGATCGCCCCCAAATCACTGGGGAAGCAGAGCAGAACTGGACATGCCTCTCATAGAGGTAATACTCGAGGCGGGTGCCTGCACAGAGACTGGAGCAGCAGAATGGCCTGCAACACAGGTTGTACCAGAGCAGCCATAGTGGAAGATTCCAGGTTAGCCGTACGACTCAGGAGGGTTTGTAACGCCAAGGCAAACTGATCCATGCGGTGCTCCTGGTCATCCAATCTGAAAAAAATATTACCAACAAGTGGACTGACTGCATCTTCTGAATTCATGGCCTTTGCCTACTGTCAGAAACCATGAATCAGGCCGAGACAGAAGTACAGTTAATCACACTTGTTTAATAATAATAATAAAAAGGTAAACAGAGTAAGTCAATGCCAATGTCAGAGAGCCAGAGATCAAAGTAGTAGTACAGCAAGCAGGATCAGGAGCCAGGAGGGACGTCAGCCGAGCAAGTCTTCAACAGGAACGCAGGAGAAAGTCTCTGAGATGTGACCAAAGGTGAAGGCAGAGATGAAGTGGGCTGGGCGGCTTTAAGTAGGCAGGACTGACAAGCAGATCAGCAACAGCTGAGTCACTGTGGAGAGAAAGGAGCTGGCAATTAGCCGACAGCTGAGCGGCCAGCTCAGAGAAGGAAGGGCTGAGCTCAGCCCTGACAAGATGGTGTCAAGTGTGTGTGGCGGCAACCAGGTGAGGATTACAAATACAAAGTGTGTCTTGCCTACAGTCAAGTATGGTGGTGGGAATGTCATGGTCTGGGTCTGCATGAGTGCTGCCGGCACTGGGGAGCTACAGTTCATCGAGGGAACCATGAATGCCAACATGTACTGTGACATACTGAAGCAGAGCACGATCCCCTCCCTTTGGAGACTGGGCCACAGGGCAGTATTCCAACATGATAATGACCCCAAACACACCTCCAAGACAACCACTGCCTTGCTAAAGAAGCTGAGGGTAAAGGTGATGGACTGGCCAAGCATGTCTCCAGACCTAAACCCTATTGAGCATCTGTGGGGCATCCTCAAATGAAAGGTGGAGGAGCGCAAGGTCTCTAACATCCACCAGCTCCGTGATGTCGTCATGGAGGAGTGGAAGGGGACTCCAGTGGCAAGCTGTGAAGCTCTGGTGAACTCCATGCCCAAGAGGGTTAAGGCAGTGCTGGAAAATAATGGTGGCCACACAAAATATTGACACTTTGGGCCCAATTTGGACATTTTCACTTAGGGGTGTACTCAGTTTTGTTGCCAGAGTTATTTTGAGGGGACAGCAAATTTACACTGTTACACAAGCTGTACACTAACTACTTTACATTGTAGTAAAGTTTCATTTCTTCAGTGTTATCACATGAAAAGATATACTAAAATATGTAAAAAAAATGTGAGGGGTGTACTCACTTTTGTATACTGTATGTTGGGAAAATGAGAAGAGAATTTCGTAAGAGAATTGGTGAGCATCTGACCAGCATATCTACAAAAAACGATAAGACACCAGTGGCGATACACTTTAGAGATGTACATGGTGCCTAGACATAAGGCTTCAAGTGTATGGCTAAATAACTTGAGCTGTCTGATAGGAGGGGAGACAGGGACAGTGTCATGGTTATGCAATAGAGTTTGTCTGTCAGCTTACCTCTCACCATGTGTTCATCTCTAGAGACCAGCCACTCTCACCTGACTACTTTTATAATCTCTCCTCTAAGCATGGCTCCACCCCAGCTCCTATCAGAGAACTCTATATTAACCTGTGCACTGCAAGCCAGCCCTGCTGATCAACATTGTGTGTTTGGCTTCCTGTTAACTGCTTGTCGTGTGCTCTACGTTTGTCTCTGTTAACGACCTTGGTGTGTTCTCGACTATTTCTGTCTGCTCGTGACCCTGACCTTTTGGTGTGTCCCCGACTATCCCTGTTTGCCTGTGACCCTGAACCTTTGGCGTGTACTCTGTTGTCCTTGTCTGCTAGTCGCCCCGACCTTGGCTTATTCCCTTACTATCCCTATCCTCCTGTTGCCTACTGTGGACGTGAGCTAGGGGACCCTGGGGGTCATGACCTGGAGCCAGTTGCAGTTCAGTCCAACCTCACCACTAGAGGCTCTGGTGAACACCTGCTGGCTCTTAGACTCCGTGCCCTAGGGAATCTTACGCTCTAACCCCGGTGGGATCCGTGTTGGTGTCCCAGGGGTCCTGTCTTCCTTTACCACCCTGACTCCCATCCGCAGCAGTCAGCCGTAGGGTCCACTACCTTGCGGGACACTCCTGATCCCAACGGTGTGCATCTGTCACCTGGCCTCAGGTGGCCTGACAGTTTGAACAGCCATGGACCCAGCTGACGTGCCGCTTCCTGCAGCTGATCCATTGCAGGGCATAGTTCGCAGACTCGAGACCCAGGAATCTAATCAGACTCAGGTGATGCGATTCCTTCAAGATCTGGCTTCCCGCTTCCAGCAGCTTCAGGCCTCCTTGGGAACCCCGAACCTGCAGCCTCAAGTACAATCGGCGGCTGCACCTATCGCACCAGTCGCAGCCACTCATTCATTATTGCTGTCTGCTCCGTACCATTTCTCTGGGGACTCCAAGGCCTGCAGGGGCTTCCTCAGCCAATGCACCATTCATTTTGAGCTCCAGCCTCAAAACTTTCTGTCTGATCGGGCTAAGGTAGCCTATATCATTTCCCTCCTCTCCGGTGAAGCTTTAGCCTGGGCTACCCCCTGTGGGAAAAGAATGATCCGGTGGTTTCCAGCCTGTCCAACTTCTTGAAGCTCTTTCGTAACATTTTCGAGGAGCCAGCTCGGGTTTCTTCAGCGGCTACTGCCCTTTTACGCCTTCGCCAAGAATCTTGTTCAGTGGGACAATATGCGTTTCAGTTCCTGCTCAATTCAGCTGTGTATCCTCACAGCTGAATTGAGCTGGAACAATGAGGCCCTGGTCGCAACCTTTTTACATGGCCTCTCTAACCGAGTGAAAGACGAATTAGCAGGAAGAGCCATCCCCGCCGGTCTGGACTATGTAATTTCCTTGTGCAATCAGATTGACATTCGTTTCCAGGAGAGGTCCCTAGAAAAAAGACGCCAGCACTCCCTGGGCCCTAGTCAGCCTGAGCTCTTCCCCCGTCATCCTGTGCCTGCTGAGGAAACTGGGCTGGACCAGACTAACCCCCAAAGAACCTGCTAGGCGCAGAACTCTGGGCTTGTGTCTTTATTGTGGGGGCAAGGGTCATTTTAGTGACTCCTGCTCGCTTCGTCCGGGAAACGATTGGATCTAATACATTTAGAAGGTGGAGTTATGGACCCAGAAACATCACCTTCTCGACTTCTTCTTCCGGATTTCCTCCATGTAGGCGCTTCTCCACAATCGGTCCTAGCATATCTGGACTCCGGGGCTGCCGGCAATTTTATGGACTGGAGAACTGCTTCTTCTATGAAGCTTACCCTTTCTCCCCTCACTACACACTGGTAGTCTCGGCAATTGATGGCACCGTGCTCCCAGGGGGCCCTATCCGCTTCCAAACACTACCTATTAGGATGTTGGTAGGGATACTCCACCAGTAGTGGATTTCCTTCCTCATTCTACCCAAGGCCTCTACCCACATTGTATTGGGCCTTCCTTGGCTACAGCTCCACTCTCCACATGTGGACTGGGTCTCTGGGCAGATACTGGCTTGGGGTCCTTCGTATTTCTCATCCTGTCTTCTCGAGGTGGCCCCCAAGGAGAGACTTCCCATTGCTACCCCATCCCTATCTTTCGATCTTCCTGCGGCATACAGCGATTACCGTGATGTGTTCTGTAAGAAGTCTGCTGAGGTGCTTCCTCCCCACAGGTCTTTTGACTGTCATATTGACCTTGTCCCTGGAGCAACTCTGCCCAGGGGTGGTACCTACCCTCTGTCCATTCCAGAGACCCAGGCCATGTCTGAGTATGTCACCGAGAATCTGGAGAGAGGTTTCATCCGGAAATCCTCATCGCCTGCAGGAGCAGGGTTCTTTTTCGTTGTCAAAAAGGATGGTACCCTGAGACCCTGCATCGACTATTGAGGTTTAAAAACAGTGACTATCAAAAACTGATACCCCTTACCTCTAATATATGAGCTATTCAACAGGTTGAAGAGGGCTTCCATTTTCACCAAGTTGGATCTCAGAGGTGCATACAATCTCATTCGAATACGGTAAGGTGATGAATGGAAGACTGCGTTTAACACTAGGGATGGGCATTACGAATACCTGGTTATGCCTTTTGGTTTGTGTAATGCTCCAGTTGTGTTTCAGAACTTTGTCAATGAAATCTTCAGGGATCTATCTGGATGACATTCTCATCTTTTCCGAAAATCTGCTTGCTCACAGAAACCATGTCCGCACCGTACTTCAGTGCCTTAGAGCAGTGGCGTCACTAGGGGTGGTGTCACCCGGTGCCGAAAAAATTGGTGTCACCCCCTCCTCCACCAACCACCTCAGTACAGACCCCCCTCCACTAACTACAGACCCCACTCCATCAATATAGCCCCCCCCTCAGTACAGACTCCCTTCCCTTATTGCAGACCCCCCCATCAGTACAGACACGCTCCCTCATTGCAGAGTCTGCAGACCCCCCTCCATCAGTATCAACCTCCCACCTCAGTGCAGACCCCCCATCAGTACATACACCCCCCCTCAGTGCTGACCCCATCAGTATGGAATCCCCCTCTCAGTGCAGACCCCCCTCATTAGTATAGCATCCCCCCTCAGTGCAGACCCCCATCAGTATAAAATCCCCCCCCAGTGCCAACCCCCATTAGTATAGTACCCCCCTCAGTGCAAACCCCCATCAGTATAAAATCCCCCCTCAGTGCCAACCCCCATTCGTATAGAATCCCCCCTCAGTGCAGACCTCCCATTAGTATAGAATCCCCCCTCAGTGCAGAGCCCCCATTAGTATAGAATCCCCTTCAGTGCAGAACCCCCATTAGTATAGAATCCCCCCTCAGTGCAGACCTCCCATTAGTATAGAATCCCCCCTCAGTGCAAACCCCCCATTAGTATAAAATCCCCCCCAGTGCCAACCCCCATTAGTATAGTACCCCCCTCAGTGCAAACCCCCATCAGTATAAAATCCCCTCTCAGTGCCAACCCCCATTAGTATAGAATCCCCCCTCAGTGCAGACCTCCCATTAGTATAGAATCCCCCCTCAGTGCAGAGCCCCCATTAGTATAGAATCCCCCTCAGTGCAGAACCCCCGTTAGTATAGAATCCCCCCTCAGTGCAGACCTCCCATTAGTATAGAATCCCCCCTCAGTGCAAACCCCCCATTAGTATAGAATCCCCCCTCAGTGCAGAACCCCCATTAGTATAGAATCCCCCCTCAGTGCAGAACCCCCATTAGTATAGAATCCCCCCTCAGTGCAGAACCCCCATTAGTATAGAATCCCCCCTCAGTGCAGAACCCCCATTAGCATAGAATCCCCCCTCAGTGCAGAACCCCCAATAGTATAGAATCCCCCCTCAGTGCAGAACCTCCATTAGTATAGAATCCCCCCTGCACATGTCCACCCACATATACATAAAGTTTACAGACCTCAGAACAGCGCGAACGATACACACAGCCCTGTGTGTCCCTCGGGCTCCTCCGCCTGCTGTGTGGATGTAAACAGAGAGGAGCGGGAGGCGGCTTCAGTCCACTGCGCTGAGGGACACAGCACAAGACCTGAGGTGCAGATCAGGTCAGTGGGCAGTGTTAGAGGTGCGTGCCGCTACCTACGGGTGTCACCCCTCAGGCGGGTGTCCCCCGGGTGCGGACCGCACCCCCCGCACCCACCTAACAACGCCACTGCCTTAGAGAGAATAATCTCTATGCCAAGCTGGAAAAATGTTCCTTTGATTGTTCTGAGGTCCTGTTTCTGGGATGTTTTGTTTCTAGTTTGGGTCTTCGTATGGATCCCGGAAAGGTCTCGGCCATTACCAACTGGCCCCTTCCTGCTAGCCTCAAGGCCACACAGCGCTTTCTTGGCTTCACAAATTATTATAGGCAGTTCATAAGGAATTACTCTTCCATTGCCACGCCTATTATCGCTTTGACCAAGAAGCGTGCGAATGCCAAAGACTGGCTTCCCGGGGCTGTCTCTGCATTTCACGATCTGAAACAGGCCTTTGTTTCTGGACCTCTCTTGAGGAGAACAAATCCTGGGGACCCATTTTTTATTGAAGTAGACGCTTCTTCGATGGGGGTGGGAGCTGTGCTTCTTCAGTTCTTTGAGAAGAGACGTCAGCCTTGTGCGTTTTTCTCCAAAAAAATTTCTCAAGCAGAGAGAAATTATGCCATTGGTGATCGGGAACTTCTCACAAATAAATTGGCATTGGAGGAGTGGCATCATCTCTTGGAGGGTTCTCCTCACTCCATAAAGATCTTTACTGATCACAAGAATCTACAATACCTACTGAATGCTAAACGTCTGTACCCCAGACAGGCCAGGTGGAGTCTCTTCTTTTCCCGTTTTAAATTCACGATTACGTGCAACGGTCGGGCTGATGCGCTCTCTAGGTCATTTGACACTTTGGATGGGGAGTCCACTCCTAATCCTGAGCCGATCATTCTGACGTCATGCATTATTGCCCATTCTACCACCCTGGAATCAAAAATTCCTCTTGGCAAGACCTTTGTTCCCTCTGAGCTAAGAGCTAAGATCCTTCGTTGGGGACATAATTTCAAGGTGGCAGGTCATGCTGGGTTCCTCCGATCCTTCCTGCTCATCAGTCGTCACTACTGGTTACTGGTGGCCTAATCTCCGCTCGGATGTTAAAGAATACATTAAGGCTTGTCATGTCTGTGCTCAGTCTAAATCCTCCACACAAGCCCCTGCAAGTCTTCTCATGCCCTTGCCCATTCCTAAGGAGCCCTGGTCTCACATTGCCATGGATTTTATCACCGATCTTCCACTGTCGGAGAATAATACGGTCATTTGGGTGGTAATCGATCAGTTCTCCAAGATGGCTCATTTTGTTCCTCTTCCTGGTCTCCCTTCTGCTCCTGCCTTGGTACCCAATTTTGTACGAGAGATTTTCCGCCTTCATGGTGTTTCTTCCCATGTTGTTTCAGACAGGGGTGTTCAGTTTACTTCTCATTTTTGGAGAGCCTTTTGCGAATTCCTCAACATGACCTTGGATTTTTCCTCTTCTTACCATCCCCAAGCCAATGGCCAGACTGAGAGGGTTAATCAGGAGTTGGAGGTCTTTCTCTGTACCTTGGTCTCGGCTCAGCATGATGATTGGGCATCACTACTCCCATGGGCAGAGTTCTCCCACAATAATCATGTCAACGTCAGTTCTCAGAAAACACCCTTTGTCACTGTTTATGGAAGACTTCCTCAACTCCCTCTTCCTACGACCTGTTCTTCTGACATTCCAGCTTTGGCTACTGTTCAGGAATCATTCAATTCCATGTGGGTTGACGTTCATGATTCCCTCCAGAAACCTGCCAACAAATTCAAGAGTTTTGCTGACCCCAGCAGGTGTAAGCCGCCTTCTCTACAGCCAGGAGACAAATTCTGGCTCTCCACCAGGAACATCAGACATCAGCGCCGGTCTCTGAGGATAATCAGGAGTAGGGATGAGCCGAACACCCCCCCGCTTCGGTTCGCATCCAGAACATGCGAACGGACCGAAAGTTTGCGCGAATATATTCGAACACCGTTAAAGTCTATGGGACTCGAACGTGAGAAATCAAAAGTGCAAATTTTAAAGGCTAATATGCAAGTTATTGTCCTAAAAAGGGTTTGGGGAGCCGGGTCCTGCCCCAGGGGACATGTATCAATGCAAAAGAAAGTTTTAAAAACAGACGTTTTTTCGGGAGCAGTGATTTTAATGATGCTTAAAAGACGCATGCTCTGAAGCAAGTACGAGACGGAAGCTATCGGCTACTGGCTATTGAACTCCCATTTTCTAGTCCAGTCATACGTGTTGTACGTCACCGCATTCTGGACGGTTGGAATTTGGTGTGACCGGGAGGGAGATGGGCGGGGCCTAGCGGAGCAGACATGCATTGTTAGAGCTCCACACCGCTGAGGAGAGAAGAGAAGGACAAAGCGGAGCCTGCAGGCTCAAAAGGTATCCATTTGAACCTTTTTGCCCCTGGGAACAAACTGTGAAAGTTTGGGCAGGAAATATGGTACTGGGAGGAAACCGTGGCAGAAATAAAAATCACCTCACAAAGAGCTCACAGGCACTCACTGCAGCTGAAGCAGCTCCAGTCACCTCACAAGATACAGCATCAGGGCGCTCTCACAGACAGAAAATGTCACAGCAAGACTCTCCATTTGAGTCAGATACAGAAAAAATCCTCTCACAAACTTCTCCACAAGCCTCCTCAGCATCCCCAGTAATATTATTACAATTTGAAAAGATGCTTCATAAGGCTTTAAAACAAACCTCAGACCAAATAACAAAAAGCCTAACCAAAGAAATAAGAGAGCTGGGAAACCGCACCGCAGCCTTAGAAATAAAAATGGATGAAATTGAAATTACAACCCAAGAAAATATAACAGAATTGGAACAATTAAAAGAAGAGAATGTAATACTTCAAACTAAGCTCGAAGATTACGAAAATAGAGCCAGACGTTCAAACTTGCGCATAAGGGGAATACCTGAAACTGTGACAGACCTGCAATCTACTATTACTGCTCTATTACAAGAACTAAAGCCAGATATCCCTATTGAACGTTTAGAACTGGACAGAGTACACAGAGCCCTCACAGCCAAAAAGAAAGATGGACCCCCACGTGATATAATCACAAAATTTCATTATTACAGAACGAAAGAACAAATACTAATTGCTGCAACAGAAAAAAAGGAACTTAATTTTCAAGGACACAATTATCAAATTTTTGCTGACCTATCCCAACTTACTATTACTAAAAGACGATCCATGAAACCCCAACTAATGGAACTGCAACGCCACAACATTATGTATCAATGGGGCTTCCCCTTTTCAGTCAGATTTAACTACCAAGGTACAATTTACAGAAGCAGATCAGCAGATGAACTACAACAAACCCTTTTAAATTTAAATCTGACAAAACCCACAAGCAGCAACTCTCCCACACGCAGAAGAATGGCATCATCTTCACCTTCAGGCAGCACCCAGAAAATATCAGAACAAAATGGGAATCATCATTCTCACAAAAGAGGCCGTTATGCCACATTATCCATGGACCAAGAAGATTCAATGGACTGAAATCCTAATTCCTGATATCTCTTCATTTATTATACTAAGAGATGGTTCTCTATAAAAAACCTGTATTTATAACTTAATGTAACTGCATTCTGATAGTCACACACTGTGTGGAATCATGTTACATTCCAGTTATATTTCTTATTGCTTCTGATTCATATAGCCTTAGAATATATAAGTGAAATAAAGAAATTCTTGTTCAGTTATATATTATCAGGTAATAAGAATAGATTTATTACTTTTTAGGACAAATATGTTCAATAATCCAGAAGTAATGGAAGCTTTTTCTTTTTTTTCTTAAAACAAATATATTATTACCTAATTCCTAGAATCATATTTTTGTTTATTCTAATCTGAGGCAATACAACCTCAATTTTATGAGTTAACATATCTAAACAGTTACATATGAATAAAATATGTAATTGTTTACTCTAAAAGGGTTAAAATCCCCAAATAATTCAAACTATCTTCATCAATACCAAAGTTATTAACAGTACCTTTCTAACTGAATTATTTAGCCTAGGGCAAGACTAACCATATACAACCACCCTGGAATAAATAATTTCAACTAAAACTATATTCTGCACTCCAATTAATGAAAAATCATTTTGATGTCTTTTGACATAGCACTTCTCTCCTGTAAGCGGAAGATCCGTGTACCCCCATTAGCCCTCCTCATTCTCCCAACCATATTATGTGGGAGTGTGACGAAGGCACTTATTCCCCTGAGAGAGATATTTATTCTCTTTCACGGATAAATTGTGATTACTTGCAAAAAATAATTTATACAATGTATCATCTAATCTCATATGTTTTTTGTTTACTCTTTACTCCAGAATTCACTGGTTTCTTTTCTATCTTTTCATCTCTTCAGTCCACACAGGTTGATCTGCGCAGTCAGCTCTGCATAACAAAAAGTAAGTCAAAACTATTTGATCTGTTGCCATGGCACCACTGAATATACTTTCCCTGAATGTTCAGGGAATAAATGTCCCTCAAAAAAGGACCAAAGCCTTCCGTACTTTCCATAACAAGAAGGCTCACATAGTATGCCTCCAACAAACACACTTCACCAAAGATTCTACTCCAAAATATATTTCTCCTTTTTATCAACAAATTTACACGGCTTCTGCCTGTACCAAGCAAAGGGGAACTCTAATTGCATTTCACCGATCCACACCATTCACCTTATCATCAGAAATTAAAGACCCAGAAGGTAGATACCTGATACTCATGGGTTATATAATGGATACAGCAATCACGGTGATTTCCTACTACGCTCCTAACAAACAACCTACACCATTCCTCTCACATATATTACAAGTGATTAATACACACAAAATAGGAACAGTGATAATGTGTGGGGATTCGAACCAGGTCCTCCTCCCATTTCTAGATAAATCACCTTTTACACCATCCAAAATAACCTCTAGATTACCTTTTTCTCAACTTCTTTCCAAATACAATCTGGTAGATTCGTGGAGAGAAAGTAACCCAATGAAAAAGAAATTCACTTATTTCTCGCACCCTCATCAAACCTTCACCAGAATAGATCATATTTTTCTAACAATAGGAATGCTACCAGAAATTATTGCATCAGATATAATTCCGATTCCGTGGTCTGACCATAATGCAGTATACACTACTATAGCCTCAGCCATACCAAAAGCGCATGACCCAACGTGGTACTTACCGGACATAATGCTCAAACACCCACTACATCAGATGGCCATTGAACAAGCTTTAAAGGAATACATATCAATTAATAATACAACAGACATCTCCCCAATAACACTGTGGGAAGCTCATAAGCCTGTCTTGCGTGGTACAATACAAAGACAAATGGCACTATTTAAACGGGAACGCAAAAATCTAGCAAAAAAACTAGAACTCAATTTTAATGCAGCCTACATATCATTCCAAGATAATCCATCTCAGAGTACAAAATCTCATCTGGAAAAATCTAGATTGGAATACGATCTATTTCTCACTGAGTCAGTTGATAAATCCCTCAAACGCTCCAAACACAATTTCTACATGAATACAAACAAACCAGGTACATATTTGGCTCGGGCATTAAATTCAACTAACAAATCTTTCAAACCAATACGTTTGAAATTATCAAAAAATGTTTATACTTGTAATCCAGTTAAAATAGTCCATAAATTTCACTCACATCTCACAACTTTATACAAGACAAACAATGAATTTAATCCTACAGAGGCTGAATCCTTCTTCTCAAAAATAACCTTACCTGAGTTATCTCAGAATCAAAAAAGCAGTTTGGATGAGCCTATAACTATAGATGAAGTTGCTAACGCCATAAAAGACCTAAAACTTAACAAAAGACCAGGCCCAGACGGCTACTCGGCTTTATACTATAAAACATTCTCAGAAATACTCTCTCCCATTCTCACTGAAACTTTTAACAAACTTCTAGATGGACATTCTTTTCGGCAAGAAACACTAATGGCAATTGTTTGTATGATCCCAAAACCCCTTTCTGATGATACTTCCTGTGTGAATTATCGGCCTATCTCTCTGTTAAACCTTGATATTAAATTATTAGCAAAAATAATAGCAAAACGCCTCAATAGTATTATAGGAAAATTAATACATAGAGATCAAGTAGGCTTCATGCCAAATAGACAGGCAGGCGATAATATACGCAGGGCAGTGTTATTGGCACATATTGCTAAAAAACGGAAAATCCCTTTATGTTTTCTATCTCTCGATATTAAGAGGGCATTTGACACAGTATCCTGGCAATATATGCAATATTCATTACAAAAATGGGGTTTTGGACCCCACTTTTTAACATGGATCAAAGCATTATATAATAAACCCAAAGCCTATATAAAATATGCTGGATACAAATCTGATGCCTTTAATATGGAAAGAGGTACCCGACAGGGTTGCCCATTATCTCCCTTATTATTTGCCCTTATACTCGAACCCATGGCCCAATACATCAGAACAAACCAAACTATAACTGGCATTGAAGTAGGAGGTATTACACACAAATTATGTATATTTGCAGACGATATATTACTTTTTCTATCATCACCACAGGTCTCTGGTCCTAACTTAATACCAGCTCTTGATGGATTTGCAGCCCTATCCGGCCTTATGATTAATCCTAAGAAATGCCTAGTGCTTAATATTTTACTCACAAACATGGAATTGATCCCGGCTAGGGCTGCACTCCCATTCACATGGGCAGAAAAATCAATCCCATATCTTGGAATTCATTTAACAGCATCTCATTCTGACTTATTCTCGACCAATTATCCTCCTGTATTAAGACAGATCACAAATCTAATAAAACAATGGTCGCAACTTCCTTTATCCTGGATAGGGAAGATTAATGCAATCAAAATGACTATTCTACCCAAATTGCTTTATCTATTCAGAGTCCTCCCTATTCCAATTCCTTCCTATTTTTTGAGAATAGTACAAAAAAGAGCAACTTCGTTTATATGGGGCTCTTCTAAACCACGTATACCTATACACACACTACATCTTCCCAAAAATAAAGGAGGCCTGGGATACCCTAATTTTACTAACTACTACAGAGCAGCACATTTGGCCAGTCTGTCCAAATACCATGCAAAACAGGAAATCCCATTATGGGTATTTATAGAGGCTTCAGAAAATGACCCTCTATTAATATCAAACTTATTATGGCTTGATCCTAAAGACCGCTTTAAAATTCATAATCCCATAACTAAACACTTCTTATCTCTCTGGGATAAACTAAAAACCAAATATCAGTTACAATCTCCACACAATCCTCTCCTTTCTTTTATCAGAAATCCGGCCTTTTATCCGGCATGGATCTACCCAAATTCTTTTAGAGCTTGGACAACATCAGGCATTCAGACACTAAATGACTTCATAGCATCTAAATCATTCCTTTCATTCCCATCGCTTAGAGAAAAATATGATCTACCAAACTCTGAGATATTTAGATATCTCCAAATCAAAAATTTCTATACACCATTCCTAAAGGGGGATACACCATTATCCCAATTATCCATTTTTGAATCAATCTGTACAAAAGATCCATTTGCTAAAGGTACAATTTCATCACTTTATAATCAATTATATGGAGTAGCAAATCTTAATAGACCCTCTTACGTTCAGAGGTGGGAGGAGGACCTGGGACGAACTTTAGAAGACACGGACTGGTCTAACATATGGCTCACATCTAAGTCATCTTCACCCAACATCTTAGCACTGGAGACAAATTATAAAGTCCTAACTCGCTGGTACCTTGTACCCGCTAGAGTGGCAAAATATTCACCTAATACCTCAGCTCTTTGTTTTCGAGATGCCCAGAAATAGGCACACATTTACACATATGGTGGACGTGCCCAGTAATCCAAACCTTCTGGAAGGAAGTCTTCGTGATTGCATCTAAAATATTTTAAAAAATAATACAACCAGATCCATATATAACTTTACTTAATCTAAAACCGGAATGGTTAACACTCTCTCAATTCAAACTTATGATCCAACTAATAACGGCTGCAAAACAAACAGTGGCCAAGGCATGGAAATCTCCTACATTGGTACTAGCAGAAACAATTCACAGAATGAATAATACAATGTCCCATGCTAAGATGGTAGCCATCGATCAAAATCAAATTCCAAAATTTGAAAAACTTTGGCATCCTTGGATAAAACAACAGTTCCTGTCAAACTTCAATGACTCTGTCCTGTTGCCATGGTAACAGATTAAATGACTTACAGAGACACCCATTCTAAGGCTTCAAAGAGAACTAAAAAGAATAATAAACTGACGAGCGGGACAACCTTGTGGACCATACCTCTACCTTTCTACCCTTTTTCTTCTTTCTCTTTCCTTTTCTCCACCTTACGATTAAAGCTCATTATCAGAATTTATTTGACCTATATACACTCTACCTGTAAACAATATGTATAGTAGGTATAAATCATTTAAATACCTACAAAAGTAACTAAGGAAATGATATATATCTTTAATTTAGGTTTACGTGAACCCAATGTTTAATATTTGAAATTTCATGATATTTACCTATATAAACCCTACTGTAAAACAATGAGCTTACTTTATTTATCCTTGTAAACTTACTTTATGTATCTTTATAATATTGTATACTCAATAAACTTCTTTTGAGAAGGAATTTGGTGTGACCGTATGTATGCAAGACAGCTTGAGGGGAATTCCGTCGTAAAAACCTTCAGAGTCTATTCTGACGGCAAAACCGGTCGCATGTACAGGGCATTACAGGAGAGAATTTCCCTTCCTAGGGGTAGATTTCCTCTCACTTCCTGTTGTCTCCCTCCGTTTGTAAGTAGGAGTCGAGTGTAAGTCGGATGTTTGAAAGTAGGGGACCGCCTGTATATACTATACGGCCTGCCCTATATACTCTGCAGAAATTTGGGCCTTAGGTGTTGGTGGTACCAGAACACTGTAAGCCCTCACAGTTACTCTTGGTGGGCGCTGGAACGAGTCCTGCTGTGAAATATTATATCAAGATTTGTAATTACATGCCCCTGTTGAACAGGGTTAGAAAAATTGGGCCTTTGGTGGTGGTGTGGTGGTGTTGCCACAACACTGGAAGCCCTCACAGTTACTCTTGGTGGGCGCAGGAACGGGCCCTGCTGTGAAATATTAGATCAAAAATTGTAATTACACGCCCCTGTTAAAAAAGGGCACAAAAAGTGGGTCTTAGGAAGTGGTGGTGGTGGTAGCACAACACTGTAACCCCCACAGATTCTGTTGTTGAGCGCAGGAACGAGCCCTGCTGTGAAATATTAGATCAAAAATTGTAATTACGCACCCCTGTTAAACAGGAGCAGAAAAATTGGGCCTAAGGCACTGGTGCTGGTGCCACAACACTGCAGCCCCTCACAGATACTCTAGTTGAGCGCAGGAACATGCCCTGCTGCGAAATATTACAGCAAAAATTGTAATTACGCACCCCTATTAATCAGGGGCAGAAAAATTGGGCCTTAGGCGGCGGCGGTGGTGCCAAAACACTGCAACCCCTCACAGATACTCTAGTTGAGCGCAGGAACGAGCCCTGCTGCAAAATATTACAGCAAAATTACACGCCCCTGTTGCACAGGGGCAGAAAAATTGGGC
This sequence comes from Aquarana catesbeiana, assembly GCF_042186555.1. Classification (NCBI taxonomy): domain Eukaryota; kingdom Metazoa; phylum Chordata; class Amphibia; order Anura; family Ranidae; genus Aquarana; species Aquarana catesbeiana. The sequence continues at coordinate 490,465,729 of NC_133327.1, forward strand.
TTTAGGCACTGGTAGTGGTGCCCAGAACCAAAAATGTTCTTAGAAGCTATCAACATAAACATTGAGAAAAAATAGGATAGTCACTCAGCATAACAGGATAGTCACTCAGCATCAGCATAGGCTTCTTCAAGTCTTCAAGGGATCTCACATTCATAAAAAAATGAATCTGTTACATCAGCATCAGGTGCTTGGTAGCTGGTGATCCAAGACTGATTCATTTTTATGAAGGAGAGCCGATCAACCGAGTCTGTGGACAGGCGCACTCTGTGATCGGTTACAAAGCCTCCAGCATCACTGAATGTGCGTTCAGATAGAATGCTGGATGCAGGACAGGCCAGTAGCTCAATTGTATACTGTGCAAGCTCTGGCCAGTGATCCATCCTCAAGACCCAGCAACTCAGTGGATTTTCGGCTGGAAAGGTCTCCAAGTCTGATCTTGCCCCAAGGTATTTCTGCACCATGTAAATCAGACGCTGGCGATGGTTGCTGGAACCGATCAGACCTTGGGGCTGCAGACTAAAAAATTGTCTGAACGCATCGGTCAGACGGCCACCTTCTCCACCGCTCCTTCTGTGACTGACCGAAGCCTCAGCAACCCGTTGTCCAGAAGGACCAGGAAATTGTAACCTCCCAGGTTCTGGAAACGCATTGCACAAACCTTTCTGCAAGGCCTCCCAAAGATGTTTCAGCCTCTGCTCCCTCTGTGAAGGCTGGATAAGTTCCGCATGTAATGTAAAAAACTAGTTGCGCTGACCCCAAAAGAAAACAAATATAAACAAGTGGTATATAGCTGCTAGCACACAAACAAAGTCCCATTAATATAAAAAGAATAAGTGCAGCGCTAAAAAGTGAGTGAATCTAACATACGATTGGTGACTGAAACCAAATATAATGTGATATTAATCTACATAATAGTAAACACTGGTGAAGTGTTATGTAAATATCCGAACAAAAGTGTTCAATATATGGAGAATGTCCAGTAACAATATGTTATGTTCCACGGACTGCAGTCAAAGACTAGAGTCAGTGCATAAAAGAAGTCTTCTCAGACAGCTGGGGTGCTTGGACCCATAATGTTGACTGGAGACTGGAAGGCACATCAATCATGGACAGCACGACAAAACATCTAGAGTAAAATACTCTTACCAGAGCAAGTGGGACGTGTCAGCCGTATAGCTGTACATCTATCAGAGCTTGTGGGGGTAACCTCCCATGTACTCTCTCCAAGGGTTCTCCCTTCGATCACAATCTCCAATCGGCCAGGTTGTTCCTAGAGTTGCGGTCACCGATAGCCAAGGCAGTCAACGGTGGGGGTGGACAGTCCTCTCACACGCTTTCATTAGTATCCATGGGCTGCTGTTATGTCTCAAGAGGCCTTGCTGGACCTGCCGTCCATATGCTGGACCTGGCACATCTCCAATCAGGCATCCTGCCTGATTGGAGATGTGCCTCCTCCTCCTCCTCTCTTCTATCAGGCACCCACATAGAGTCAGTGACCTCATCATCCCCTCCCTCCTCGTCACTGGAGCAAACCTGGCAGTATGCTGCAGCTGGAGGAACATGACTGCCAGTTTCTTGTCCTTTTTGGGCACCCCCTCTCTCTGGGCTTACTTTACTGCCTTCATCCTCAACCTGGGTACCATCATCGGAGCCTTCAAAACGCTGCACATCCTCCTGCAGCATGTACCCAACACTGTGGTCGAACAGTGGTCGAACAGTACGGAGGACTCCTCAGGACATGATGGTGGGACTAGGGAAGGAGTGACTGATGCCATTGAGCCGATGGAATAGGCCGCTTTGGCAGCTGCATTGGCAGCTAAACGTCTCAGCCTGGGTGACAGAGGATGAGGAGGATGAGGATGGCTTTGTGATCCACTCTACCAACTCTTTTGCCTGTTGTGGCTGAACACGGCCAGCTGTCGAAAAAAAGGACAAGCGTGCCCCACGGCCACATGCTGAGGATGTACCATGTCTACAACCAGCACTGTTAGCTGTAGACACAGAGCCTGCTTGCCCTCTTTTAGTGGCCTGTGAGCGTCTGCCTTTCCTTGGTGGCCTTCCAGACATGCTGTAAAATTGGATTAGCAAAACACTTCCTGAAGTTTACTAGAAAAATTACACCAGGAATGGCCTGCAGACAGGTATAGGCTTGGCTAGACTAGAATGCAGTGGATATATATGTAGGAGACTGTATATATATGTCCTTTCCGGTGTTGGACCTTTCATAGGTATGCAGCTTGCAGTCATAGTCCTTTTTTTTAGTATGGCCACCATCTCGCCATTACTCATAGGCGTGGCTTTAGCTCTTCTCCTAGCTCCTCCACCGCGGTGCTGGCTGGAACTGGCCGAATCCGCCGTATTTATCATGGACGTTCTGCCGAGTAGCTTGTCCGTGTGTCGCTTGCAGGATAATATTTTAGCCGTTCATACCCCTGCATTATCAAGCACCCGGGGGCGGAGTTCGATGTATGCGCAGTGTATAAAGCTCGAGTGATCATAACAGATCATAACATGGAATGCCGTCAGAAAAATCTGTGAGTGGAGGATGATAGAGCGGCAACGCACGAAACCGGTCATAAAACGAAGGTACTACTTTATTTTTTGACATAGATGTTTAGTGGACTGACCTGCTTAGATTGGGGGCCTACATAGAGGTTTAGTAGACTAGCCTGCTTATATTGGGGCCTACATAGGGGTTTAGTGGACTAACCTGCTTAGATTGTGGCCTACATAGAGGTTTAGTGGACTTACCTGCTTAGACTGTGGCCTACATAGAGGTTTAGTGGACTAACCTGCTTAGATTGGGGCCTGCATAGAGGTTTAGTGGGCTAAACTGTATATGGTGGCCTATATTGGGGACAACTTATGGGGAAGCCAGATGAACTTGCATTATGCTTCGTCTTGTGTTGTGTCTTGCAGGCTTCATGACAGACAAGTTCACTTCCCTGGATTTTCGGCCACATTTCATTGACCAATACAGGCAGTTGCCATGCTTGTGTAGAATAAAAAGTAAAGATTACTCCAATAAACAAAAAAGACAGGATGCATTGGAAAAACTTGTAGCATTATGTAAACCCTTTTGCCTCAATGCAGACACAAGGTATGTGCGTGGGAAAATTGCTAATCTATGCAGTACCTTCAAGAGGGAGCTTAATAAAATTAGGGATTCTGAGAAGTCAGGAGCAGCAGCAGACGATATGTATGTACCAAGACTCTGGTACTTAGACAGCTTGCACTTTCTGACAGAGCAGTGTGACCCCAGACCATCTTTGTCAACCCTGCCTTCCACCTCTGCTGAGGGCCCATGTCCTGAATCCAAAGAAGAAGATGTGGAGGAGTCAACCTTGACACAGGTATAGCATCGAAGAACATATTGTCTCCAAAAAATACAATGATGATAACTAAACATTATTGAGCCAATATTTCAAACTTCATAAAGTAGTTTCCATCTCCAAACACAGTATTCAAAGAACTGATTTTAAGGGCAGATAAAAATGCTGTAGCCAGAATGATAGTCTTTTCTATTACACACATTCAATTTGCAACATCTGGGAAAAAAGTCTTGATTGATGACCATTGATTGACTACTTCCTGTGGTGAAAAGAAGCAGGAAAAGCAACAAATTGTGCCAGATGGTGGAGGACCAACGGCACATGTGTGAGGCCATCATACTCCAGGTGCTCAACAAGGGGATCAAAGGGCAAATGACCAAGCACACCCACCTGTCAGACTACCAGCCTCCACCTCCACAGCCACCACAGCTACCACAGCCACCACAGCAGCATGCCACTCAGTGGCAATATCAGCCACGTGATCCCCACCCATCATGGTCTCAAGACTATCATTATTCCCACTTATAATTTATATTCATTTAGGATTTGTTCTTTTCTTTTATATTTATTTTTTCGAATTTTGAGCATGGAATGCACTTTTTGTTACTGTAAAATATGATTTCATTTCTGAAAGAGGATCTGGAAGTTTCTTTATGTTATTTCAATTTTTTGTACCAAAAAAAAAATTGTTGAGCACAATACTTACCTATGTTTTTGGGACAAAAAAATTTAAATAACATAAAGAAACTTCCAAATCCTCTGTCAGAAATTAATTCATATTTGGAGTAGGCAGTTACCTAAAAACTAAGATTGAAAAAAAACAAGGGACAAAATAGTTTTATTTTTTTCTAGTAATAAATCATGGATAATAGTGTGGGGGCAACTTCAAAGAACAATCATAAAACATGCATAATAGTGAATTAATTTACATTACAAGAGTACACATGCCTTTTTAAGTATGTTTTGGTAAAGACATCAGAATCACCAGCTTCATTCTCATAACATTCAATAAAAGATGATAATTTGCTGGATTTTGTAATCTCATTTGCCTCGAGACGAATGTTCTTCTTGATTCTGATTGCTAGTTTTAATTCTTCCAGGTCGTTCTTTGGTTCTGATCATGCGTGTTTGTAAACCCTTATTATTTATTTTTTGCCGAAAATACATAAAAGCCTGGAACAACCCCTGGGTCGTCCTATAGTTAACAGAATAGACTCAGTGATGGTAAGATTAGGTCAATATATTTTCTCCAGCCCTTGGTAACTAAGATGGATGCCTACTTGAGAGATATGAAGCAGATTATCCAAATTTTGGATACACTGAGGTACTCCTTCAAGTATCCTAGTGACCGCTGATGATGGATCATTATATAGCATCATCAACCATGATGAAGCTCTAGCATCAGTTAAGTGGGCACTGTCACGTTCAGATCTTACCAGGAAACATAGAAAGTGTCAATGGACACAGCAGCAGGACTCGTAAACGCGCCTGCACGGCTGCCCCATGGAAAGCATCTCTCCGTGGGGGCACTCGATGAAGAGGAGGGGCCAGGAGCACCGCCGGGGGACCCCAGAAAAGGAGGATCGGGGCTGCTCTGTGCAAAACCCTTGCACCGAGCAGGTAAGTAGAACATGTTTGTTATTTAAAAAAAAAAAAAAAACTAACCTTTACAATCACTTTAAAGGCTGCTTTAGAATTCAATGCCTGTCCAAAAGAGCCCTTTCACTGAACTTATATGTTTATTCATACCTCCCAACTTTTTGAGATGGGAATGAGGGACACCTATCAGCAAAAGTATGTAGGCATAGGACACACCCCAATTTAGAAATTGAATGAAAGGTTTAGTGCTGGAAAACACTTTTTGATAAAAATATCTATATAGATCAGACCAAAATGAGGGACAAATGAGGAGGAATGAGGGACAGAGGGACATTGCTCCAAATCAGGGACTGTCCCTCGAAATGAGGGACAGTTGGGAGCTATGTTTTATTGTAAGTTTTCAGGTATAAAAGATATACAGAAAACCAAGAAAGGCAACCATATCCAAATATAGTATACAGTGAAGTCCAAGACTCAGGGCAGGGACATATATACACATATGTGCCAGCGCAGACCAATGATCATGCAATGTAATATACAATAAATTTATACAGTGAGCTGAAGATAAAAAGCGAATAGGACTATAGTTGCTGAATTATATAGGAATGTCCATAACAATTCGCCACTGTAGTTAGAAGTTGCGATAGGAAAACAAAAAGTCCTGATATAAGAACCAGCACTGAGGGCAAGCTTTCCTGGTGAGCGAAGTCAGCTCTCCAGGTAAACATGAGAAGAGAAACAAAAGAAAGCGCCTCTGAGTGCAGGTATTTATTTGCAGCAGTAAACAAGTAATTCACACTTACAATAAGGTTAGAGAAGTACGGCTCCGACGGGGGAAAATATCCTGGATTAGTCCCAGCGTCCATGGCAAGAGGCTGCAAGGGATCCGAAGGGATGGCCTCGGTCCCCCACAAGGAAAAGTTTGCAGCTGGGCTGGATGGGAGCTCCGTTGGTCCGACAGGACGCTCGTGGGCATGTGACGTCACCAGGATAGAACAGACCTTCAGACATTCAGAGTAAAAGCCTAAATTGAAAAAATAAAAAATAAATAATTATTAAAAATAATAAATAAAAAACAAAAAATATATATCATAAAAAGAAAAAGATTCTTTGTGTATATATATATATATATATATAATATATAATGTGAAAAAAGTAATAATATTTTTATGTATATATTAATCAATCCACTGCGGGCCTACAGGTGTGGGTCATTGAATCTATACCCCACAACTTGTCTGAAGCTTAACGCTTTTCCAAGTTGTGTGAACGCAAAACCTTTTGGATATACACCCTAGACACTCTTGCGCCCAATGGGTTGAATGAAGAAATAGAAGTTAATACCATCATGTAGCATCTCATGATAAATCTCTTTCCTTTTTCCCTCCCCCCCTCCCCTCCCTTTCCCGCCTTGTTTTTTCTCCTCCTTTCTATACCCCCCCCCCCCCTTTTCTCTCTCTCCTTTTTTCTTTCCTTTTTTCCTTTCTTTCCCCTCTACCTCTTTGCATATAATTACACATCTTTTGATATGTACCCCCACAGATATGTATACACATCAATGCATTGTGCATAGATTCTCAGTAATTGCCACTATTAGTTCCACCCAGCCATAATGTTCTTTTTAGTGTAATGCATCTTTTACCCATAACCAAAATAATAACTATAATTTTTTACTCATAATTTTCCACTCCCAATCCTTTACCCATAGTATTTTTATATATCCTCCATCCTCTAGACAGATGCCGTCATCACATGATATATTATCGTGTCAATGCGATTATGTTTACAATTAGCATGACACGATAATCTAGTTTTTTAGGCACCGTTATTATTCATCTTGTGTCCTATAATTATTGTTATTATCATCATCCTTGGTTTGTTCTTAATTATCTTTATCATTATTACTTCTGGTTCATCCTCAACAATACACATAAATATATTATTACTTTTTTTCACATTATACATTTTATATATATATATATATATATATATATATATATATATACACACACACAAAGAATCTTTTTCTTTTTATGATTTTTATATATATTTATATAATTTATTATTTTTTATTAATTATTTTTTTTTTATTTATTTTATTTTTTCAATTTAGGCTTCCAATCAGTTATGTTGTTTTGTTGGTAGCAGACTCCCTCGTTTCCAGCTACACCAATGTCTGCTCTTCTTTGTCAGCTGTAGCGTGTTTTAGCCCTAATGTACGGAGCTACTTAAGTCCCCCTCCTCTCCCATTCACCCTACACTTGAAAAAGGAGCGTGCATGCCCAGTGTGAGCTTCGCGCATGCTCTGAAATGCGTTGTGGTCTGTTCTATCCTGGTGACGTCACACGCCCACGAGCGTCATGTCGGACCAACGGAGCTCCCATCCAGCCCAGCTGCAAACTTTTCCTTGCGTGGGACCACTGCCATCCCTTCGGAACCACCTTGCAGCCTCTTGCCATGGAGGCATGGGACTAATCCAGGATATTTTCCCCGTCGTAGCCGTACTTCCCTAACCTTATTGTAAGTGTGGATTACTTGTTTACTGCTACAAATAAATACCTGCACTCAGAGGCACTTCTTTTGTTTCTCTTCTCAGGGCAGAGACAAGCGGTGGGCAGGAGGGGCGGCTGACCTGGGCACAATCGTTTTTTTGCAGTGATGGGGGCGTCCTGACATTAACCCTAAGGTAAGGGGGGGGGGGCGTAGTTTGGCATATTTGCCCTGGGCACTGCCAAGACTCTCAGTAGCATAGAAAAAAAGAAGCTATCAGAACATAGCATTTTCACTGAGCTTTCATGCATGATTAGTGGCATATAACTGGTGTTTTGGGATTGGTAGGTTAATTGGATCCTATCTAAAATTGTCACTAGTATGTATGAATGTGAGTTAGGGACCTTAGATTGTAAGCTCCTTGAGGGTAGGGACTGATGTGAATGTACAATGTATATGTAAAGCGCTGCGTAAATTGATGGCGCTATATAAGTACCTGAAATAAATAAATAAATAAAAAAAAATAAATATATGACACTGAAAAGAATATTGAGTACATAGTAACTGCAGTGCTCCGCTCGTCTCCTGCATCTCCTTTGAAGCTTTGAATCAATTCTGCGTGGTAGCAATAAAGCTGGTTAGAAAACAAAAAACAAAAAACTGTCTTGTCGGCCGGGCATGGGGGCGTATCCAGACATCAGAGTCACGTGACGGTTGCAAGCGAGCACTCCTGGGCTCTGAGAAAGGCGCATGCGTAGTGGCTGCTTCTTCCAACGGCCGCTGAGCCTAACTGTCGGGAGAGAAAGCTGGGGAATAAACAATAACAACAACAAAGTGACGCAGTGGGATTGCTCCTGGGTCCCTCTACCGGCGTGCGACGCCGACCTCTGACAGCGAGGAGGACGGGCGGCCAGTGAGACGGAGAGGGGGGAGGGGAGACGGGGTGTCTGCTGCCATCACCCTGCTGGGGGAGACTGGCATCTGTCAGGTGACGCCCGTTGGCCCCCCGGAGTGTCTGCCATGAGGTGCGGGTGATCTAGTCCTCCTCACTATCACCGGGGCTGCTGTGTCCGTGTGGGCCCGAGAGGGCAGTGCGAGCAGCTGCGGCCTCCTGTGTCATCCTGGGGTGACTGATGTGTGCAGACAAGTGTCCTATATGTACAGACTGTCCCCTCACAGCGGTGTCCATGAGCCGCCAGCCATCTCTTCTCCCCTCAGGGGTGCTGCTGCTGTGTGTTTCCTGTCCCTCTATATGCTGCCCCTGCTAAGGGGCGCCCTCCTCCCTCGCCCTGTACGTATGGACGATCCTCTGCCCTAAGAAAAGGCCTCTGCAGTCGGGGACGTGTGATCGCTGTGGGCCGGAGCCAGCCGTTCAGGTGGCCTGTTTGCTTCAGGGGTTCCATTGTGAGGACCTAGAAGAAGGAACGAGTCATGCAGGCACCCCAACTCCAGTACGATTTCTTCAGCGAGGAAAATGCCCCCAAGTGGAGGAATCTGCTGGTATCCTCCCTGAAGAAGGTGAGCCGTCCATTCCTTCTACTCCACCAACCTGTCTTTTCTCTTCTCACCTCTGTCAACAAAATGATCGGGTTTTATTTTGGAAAATATAGAATGAGGGATTGAAGGTCGCTATCAGGTTTTGACAGCCCATTCATTTCAAATGGAATGCCAAACGTAACAGAACGCGGAAAAAGCACTACTTTTTCAGATCCCGTCACACCAAACCACTTGGTACAGTGCGGTAGCCTCAAGCACGCTGCGTTTGTGGTGCCACTAATTTGCGCCCACATGTATCTTGCAAGGGCACACTTGTGTGAGCCAGCCCTAGGACTGTAACAAGATTCTAGGTAAATCACATGACCAATAAAGGTGCACACCAGGAAAACATAAACTCTGCCCTTGCAGTGGGGCCACCCACTTAACTGTTTATGTTTAGTAGAGATGGGCTTGGGTGTGTTCGGGATCCCACTAGGAAGCTGATACTGCATACCGCTAATCACAGGCAGTGAGGCATTTCCCGATCTGCAGCTGCTCAGATTGAGAAATGTCTCACTGCTTGTGATTAGCCGTGTGCAGTGTTGGCTTCCTAGTGGGATCCCAAACACGCCCAAGCCAATCTCTAATATCTAGGTGATTTGTAAAACATTTTTTTACCTGATCCTCTGCTCCTGCAGGCTCCTCCATGCAGCTAGGGCAGTCCCTGCAACCTCTTCTCCCCTGCACACCGATGGCCTAAGGTCCTCTGATGTAATCATAACCGATGCAGGGACCATAGCCCTGCATTGGACTTGGCGCCAGGGGACAGACCACTGCTGGAGCAGAGGATCGGGTAAGTAAAATGCTTTTCCTGTCACCTAGGCCTCAATGAGCAGTTAAAGACTAAGTTCACTTTTGTGAACATGTTACACCTATATTTAGGGTGTAACATGTTCAACATCTGCCTTCTTTCCCCCCCAATCCACCTTGCCAGTGACAGCGGGCCAGGGTTTCTCTCCACAGAGACACGTCATTCATTCTGTGTTCTGTGAATGAATGAACTACAAGTAACGTCAGCATTTGCGGCTGATGGTTTGTAGTCCTCAATGAACCAATGAGCACTCTAGGTAGTTCATTGATCTTCCTGCTATATCAGTAACTGCTTGCTTGTATCGAAGGTATGTACGGGCAGACAGCTACACTGACAGTCTGCAGGAGCCTGACATTGTACCTGCAATCTGCTGATCATGGTACAATGCTTTACAGGCTCCTAAAAAAAAAAAAAAAAAAAAAAAAGTGCATTTATTATGTTTTTTTTTAAAAGCTGAACCCTTTAACCCTTGCAGTGAGAATTGGAACACCTGCCAGTTTTTCATTACTATGT